>NW_027014389.1:0-2500 GCF_036934945.1 Oncorhynchus masou masou | reverse complement strand
ACTGCCACAGGAAGGGAAGATCCAGAGATACCTCTGCTGCAGAGGAGAAGTTCATTAGAGTTACCAGACTCTGCTTCAGAGTTCGAGTAACAGACACATCTCAACATCAACTGTTCAGGGAAGACTGTGTGAATCAGGCCTCCATGGTCGTCTTGCTGCAAAAGAAAAACTACTACTAAAAGGACACCAATTAGAAGAAGAGACTTGCTTGTGCCAAGAAACACGAGCAATGGACATTAGATTGTTGGAAATCTGTCTAAATTTGAGATTTTTGGTTCCAACCACCGTGTCTTTGTGAGACGCAGAGTAGGCGAACAGATGTCTGCATGTGTGGTTCCCACCGTGAAGCATGGAGGAGGTGTGATGGTGTGGGGGTGCTTTGCTGGTGACACTGTTAGTGATTTATTTAGAATTCAAGGCACACTTAACCAGCATGGCTACCACAGCCTTCTGCAGTGATACACCAACGCCGTGGAGAACGTTCTGCTGCCTGCAACATCCTCCAGCATGACCGGTTTGGCAGTGGGTCAGTCATGGTGTGGGGTGGCATTTCTTATGGGGGCTGCACAGCCCTCCATGTACTTCGCCAGAGGAAGCCTGACTGCCATTAGGTACCGAGATGAGATCCTCAGACCTCTTGTGAGACCATATGCTGGTGCGGTTGGCCCTGGGTTCCTCCTAATGCAAGACAATACTAGACCTCATGTGGCTGGAGTGTGTCAGCAGTTCCTGCAAGAGGAAGGCATTGATGCTATGGACTGGCCCGCCCGTTCCCCAGACCTGAATCCAATTGAGCATATCTGGGACATCATGTCTCACTCCATCCACCAACGCCACGTTGCACCACAGACTGTCCAGGAGTTGGCGGATGCTTTAGTCCAGGTCTGGGAGGAGATCCTCAGGAGACCATCCGCCACCTCATCAGGAGCATGCCCAGGCGTTGTAGGGAGGTCATACAGGCACGTGGAGGTCACACACACTACTGAGCCTCATTTTGACTTGTTTTAAGGACATTACATCAAAGTTGGATCAGCTTGTAGTGTGGTAGTGTGGTTTTCCACTTTAATTTTGAGTGTGACTCCAAATCCAGACCTCCATGAGTTGATCAATTTGATTTCCATTGATCATTTTTGTGTGATTTTGTTGTCAGCACATTCAACTACGTAAAGAAAAAAGTATTTATTAAGAATATTTCATTCATTCAGATCTAGGATGTGTTATTTTAGTGTTCCCTTTATTTTTTGAGCAGTGTATAAAAAGTTTGGACATTCAAGTTTTTTTTTTCTTTACTATTTTCTACATTGTAAAATCATAGTGAAGACATCAAAACTATGAAATAACACATATGGAATCATGTAGTAAAAAAAAGTGTAAATAGATATATACAGTCAGGTCCATAAATATTTGGACATTGACCAAGTTATTATTATTTTGGCTGTCTACAACAGCATATTGGAGTTGAAATGTGAGTTTAAAGTGCACTTTTAGCTTTAATTTGAGGGGATTTCCATCCAAATCGGGTGAATGGTGTAGAAATTACAGCACTTTTTATATGTGGCCCTCCCCCTTTTCTAAGGGATCAAAAGTAATTGGACAATTGGTTGCTCAGGTGTTCCGTGGCCAGGTGTGTGTTATTACCTCATTAGTTAATTTGGTAAGAAGAGAAAAGGTCTAGAGTTGATTTCAAGTGTGGCATTTTGGCATTTGGAATCTGTTACTGTTAACCCTCAATATGAAGTCCAGAGAGCTGTCACTGCCAGTGAAGCAAGCCCTCAATATGAAGTCCAGAGAGCTGTCACTGCCAGTGAAGCAAGCCCTCAATATGAAGTCCAGAGAGCTGTCACTGCCAGTGAAGCAAGCCCTCAATATGAAGTCCAGAGAGCTGTCACTGCCAGTGAAGCAAGCCCTCAATATGAAGTCCAGAGAGCTGTCACTGCCAGTGAAACAAACCCTCAATATGAAGTCCAGAGAGCTGTCACTGCCAGTGAAGCAAGCCGTCATTAGGCTGACAAATCAAAACAAATCCTTCAGAGTGATAGCAAAAACATTAGGTGTGGCCAAATCAACTATTTTGTACATTCTTAAAAGGAAAGAACACACTGGTGAGCTCAGGAACACCAGAAGGCCCGGAAGACCACGGAAAACAACTGTGGTGGATGACAGAATAGTTTCCCTGGTGAAGAAAAGCCCTTTTCACAACAGTCGGCCAGGTCAACAACACGCTCCAGGAGGAAGGTCTATCTGCGTCAAAGTCAACAATCAAGAGAAAGACTTCACCAGAGTAAATACACAAGATGTAAACCATTTCACAAAAACAGGAAGACCAGATTAGAGTTTGCTCCCAAAAAATGCAGTTCTGGAACAACCTCCTATAAAGAGATGAGACAAAGCTAAACTTGGACCAGAATGATGGGAAGAGAAGAGTTATGGAGAAGGGAAGGAAGTGCTCATGATCCGAAGCATACCACTTCATCTGTGAAGCATGGTGGAGGTGGTGTTA
>NW_027014388.1:0-13636 GCF_036934945.1 Oncorhynchus masou masou | reverse complement strand
CTATGTGGGGTGGCCAGTCCTCTTCTGTGCCGGGTAGAGATTATAACAGAACATGGCCAAAATGTTCAAATGTTCATAAATGACCAGCATGGTCAAATAATAATAAGGCAGAACAGTTGAAACTGGAGCAGCAGCACGGCCAGGTGGACTGGGGACAGCAAGGAGTCATCATGTCAGGTAGTCCTGGGGCATGGTCCTAGGGCTCAGGTCCTCCGAGAGAGAGTAAGAAAGAGAATTAGAAAGAGCATATGTGGGGTGGCCAGTCCTCTTCCGGCTGTGCCGGGTGGAGATTATAACAGAACATGGCCAAGATGTTCAAATGTTCATAAATGACCAGCATGGTCGAATAATAATAAGGCAGAACAGTTGAAACTGGAGCAGCAGCACGGCCAGGTGGACTGGGGACAGCAAGGAGTCATCATGTCAGGTAGTCCTGGGGCATGGTCCTAGGGCTCAGGTCCTCCGAGTGGGTTCAGGGTGTCTGGGATGATGGAGTTGATGTGAGCCATGACCAGCCTCAAAGCATTTCATGACTATACATGTGAGCGGTACAGGTCGATAGTCATTTAGGCAGGTTACCTTGCCCTACTTTGGCATGGAGACTATTGTGGTCTGCTTGAAACAGGTTGGTATTACAGACCGGGTCAGGGATAGGTTGAAAATGTCAGTGAAGACACTTGCCAGCTGGTCAACTCATGCTCTGAGTACGTGTCCTGGTATTCCGTCTGGCCCCACAGCCTTCCAAATGTTAACCTGTTTAAAACCTTTTTGGGATAGGGGGCAGCATTTTCACTTTTGGATGAATAGCGTGCCCAGAGTGAACTGCCTCCTACTCTGTCCCAGATGCTAATATATGCATATTATTATTATTATTGGATAGAAAACACTCTGAAGTTTCTAAAAACTGTTTGAATAATGTCATATGGCAGGCGAAAACCTGAGAAACATCCAACCAGGAAGTGGGAAATCTGAGGTTTGTAGTTTTTCAAAGCTTGGCCTACCGAACACACAGTGTCTATGGAGTCAAGTTGCACTTCCTACGGCTTCCACTAGATGTCAACCGTCTTTAGAAACTGGTTTGAGGATTCTATTATAAAGGAGGGGCTCATGAGACCTGTTTGAGTCAGTGGTCTGGCAGAGTGTCTCAGGCTCGTGATGTGCGCTCCCGACAGAGTTAGCTCTCGTTCCAGTACTTTTCTTCAGACATAGGAATTCTCTAGTTGGAACATTATTGATGTTTTATGTTATAAACATCCTAAAGATTAATTCCATACATCGTTTGACTTGTTTTTACGACCTGTAATGGAACTTTTAGAGTTTTTTGTATGGACAAGGTGCTCATGCCTCCTGAAGATGGATTACTGGGCTGAACACACTAACAACAAGTGGCTATTTGGACATAAATGATGGACTTTATGGAACAAATCAGTCATTTATTGTCGAACTGGGATTCCTGGGAGTGCCTTCTGATGAAGATCATCAAATGTAAGTGAATATTTATAGTGTTATTTCTAACTTCTGTTGACTCCAAAATGACAGATATTTCTCTGGCTCGATTGGGCTCTGAGCGCTGTTCTCAGATTATGATTTTTCCGTAAAGTTTCTTGAAACTTGACACAGCGGTTGCATTAAGGATCAAGGCTGTCAAAGAATTGCAGTTATTACTGTACATAACTTGCCAATGTAAGTCTTAGAATTTTAGATAAATATGTACATTATTGAACAAAACATACATGTATTGTGTAAACATGTCCTGAGTGTCATCTGATGAAGATCATCAAATATATTAACGATTCTATCGATATCTTCTTGCTTTTTGTGACTCCTATCTTTGGCTGGAAAAATGGCTGTGTGTTTTTTTTGACTGGCGGTGATCAAACATAATCATATGTTGTGCTTTCGCTGTAAAGCATTTTTGAAATCGGATACGATGGGTAGATTAACAAGAAGTTTATCTTTCATTTGCTGTATTGAATTTGTTAATGTGTGAAAGTTACATTTTCTAAAAATATTTTTGAATTTCGTCACAGGTCTTTCTTTTCAGCGGAATGTTGTCGAGGGGTTCTGCTAGCGGAACGCCTGCGCTAGAAAGGTTAATGGTCTTTACTCTTATAGACTACGGGGAGCAAAGATCACACAGAACAGCTAGTACTTCATGCATGGTTCAGTGTTGCTTGCCTCGAAGCAAGCATAGAAGGCATTTCGCTCCTCTGGTAGGCTTGCGCGCTGGGCAGCTCGTGGGTTTCCCCTTGTATTCTGTGATAGTTTGCAAGCCTGGCCACATCCGTCGAGCCTCATCGAAATATGGCCTCAAAGGTACTGTTGATGTGCCTGGTTTTCTGATTATATTACGCCAAAGATCTGCCTGGGTAAAAGCATGCTGTTAAAGAGACACTGAGATGCCCTTGCAATCACGTGCACCCAGCCAGTGGAGTGATTCTCGCCCCTCACTAGGACAAAATCGTTAACACAGCACAGAATGAGTGGAAATGATTTAAGACTGGAGGCTCTCCAATACAAAACTTAAGATTGCAGAGTTAGTAGCACAACATCTCTTTCAAGCAGTAAGACTCTTTCTTATTGACCCTGTAGAAAGATCTTAAATTCTTTTCTTTCAATGAACAAATAAAGTTTTATATGTTAGATGGCTAAAATAAGAGCAAAATGATTGATTATTATTATATTATTATTTGTGCTCTGGTCCTATAAGAGCTCTCTGGTCCTATAAGAGCTCTTTGTCATTTCCCATGAGCCAGGTTGTGACATAAACTCACACTCATTCTTATGTTTAATAAATGTATTGTATTTTGTGTGTGTGGCAGGCTTACAATGATGGCAAAAACATTTGAGAGTGCGCTGACTCTGGTGCTAGAGGGGTACGCAGCTGGAGGTTGAATATTTGAAGGGGTACGGGACTGAAAAAAGTTTGGGAACCACTGCTCTTTATGGTAGAGTGGTCAGACGGAAGCCACTTTTCAGTAATAGTCACATGACAACCCGCTTGGAGTTTGCCAAAAGGCACCTAAAGACTCTCGACCATGAGAAACAAGATTATCTGGTCTGATGAAACCAAGATTGAACTTTTTGGCCTGATTGCCAAGCGTCACGTCTGGAGGAAACCTGACACCATCCCTACGTCGAAGCATGGTGGTGGCAGCATCATGCTGTGGGGATGTTTTTCAGCAGCAGAGATTGGGAGACTAGTCAGGATCAAGCAAAGATGAACAGAGCAAAATACAGAGAGATCCTTGATGAAAACCTGCTCTAAAGCTCTCAGGACCTCAGACTGGATCGAAGGTTTACCTTCCAACGGAACAACGACCCTAAGCACACAGCCAAGACAACGCAGGAGTGGCTTCGTGACAAGTCTCTGAATGTACTTGAGTGGCCCAGCCAAAGCCAGGACTTGAACCAGATCGAAAATACCCGTGCAGCAATGCTCCCCCTCCAACCTGACAGAGCACGAGAAGATCTGCAGAATTGGAAAAACTTTCCAAATACAGGTGTGCCAAGCTTGTAGAGTCATACAAGGAAGCTTGGAGGCTGCAAAAATGTGCAAGAAAGTCTAAAAACCTGTTTTTGCTTGGTAATTATGGGGTATTGTGTGAAGATTGATGGGGGAAACTATTTAATCAATTTTAGAATAAGGCAGTAATTTAACATATTTTGGGAAAAGTCAAGGGGTCTGAATACTTTCCGAATGCACTGTACATTGGAGAAAAACTGCCACTTAAGTTTTGTGGTCAGTTTGCATTACCTTGTTAGTTTAATTAAAATATAGTGGCAGGTGAGGGTCTACTTGGGGAGAGTGGGTCCACCAAGAGACTGAAGTGAGAAGAGTGGAGGCCCCACACACACGCCTCAGAGAAGTGTCTGATGCCCTCCCAGTCACCCCATCACAATCCCCTTGATAGAGCCCCTCTCCACTCTCACCAATAACCACCATTGAATCTTAGATATCATGCCAAACAAGGAATAATAATGACTCGACATCCTCTCCTAAACTGTTCAGAACTCTTTTTCATTTTGCAAGTCACAAAAATGTATACAATTACACTGTAGTATAATTAAATCCTTCCTTCTCCCGCTACCAAGCCAAACCCATCCCTCTCCACCTCCCCTCCCTGTTTTCTCTCCCCTTTACCCCACCCAAGCCAAGCTTTTCTCAACTTCCCATGCTTTCGCATTAATTCCTGCCCAATTTATACCTAATGCATCCACACACCCATTCTCTCCCATCCTCCAACAACACATATTCATATTCACCATCCCACACTCTTCCCTCATCCGTCCATTCATATACACACACACACACACACACACGCACACGCACACACACACACACACACACACACACACACACACACACACACACACACACACACACACACACACACACACACACACACACACACACACACACACACACACTTCCAACTGGGAAGGTTTCTTGTAGCTTGATTAGGGCTTCATCTGCACTTGTGAATTCCATCCTTTGCGTTCCCTTCCATACCTACAGTACTGCCGGGAAGCGGAGGTTGAGATTTGATTCCCTCTTCCTCCTTTTCCTCCTTGACTGTTGAAGCAGAATGTATCGCTTGTGTTTTTTTTCTCTGTAAACAAGGATTGTGATCCTGATTGAACCCAGTAAACACAGAATCAGCCTGATTTCTTGAGACCCTTTCCCCATGTTGACTGGATAGCTCGCAGTTTGATAAACACGGCATATGGAAAGTAGCCTTCATTTTATGAGTATTGACATTATCTTTGAATGAGGTTTTTTTCTGACAGACCATCCTCTGACTCACAGTTTGAACACTTCCTCATTTGCATCTCCACTCATCTCGTCTCTTTATAGCTTCTGGAGAATTGTTATAATATATTTTTTAATTAACTTTTCATTAATTAGTAAGTATGCCAGTTAAGAACAAATTCTGATTTTACAGCACTGCTGACTTGAATAAACCCAGGCCAATTGTGCCCGCCTATGGGACTCCCAATCACAGCCGGTTGTTATACAGCCTGGATTCAAACCAGCATTGAGATGCAGTGCCTTAGACCGCTGCCCCACTCAATTTATCGATTATAGAGGCTTAATTTGAACTTTGTTGTCTGGCTTCTACATATAACCACAGTTTTGTCGGTACAAAACAGATGTACTCACCTCCCCATGCATCCTATACAAACATGCGCCTGGCACATTTTTCTCTGAATGACAGACCACATTCTCCGTAATTTCCAAAGAAATGGGCATGACTACTTTAGGGGTGGGGCAGAGGAGATGTAAAGCACAGACAGCTCTATTCTCTTATGTTTAAACCTGATGCACCAAGACAGCAGCCGTTCCTGAACTAAACTGACAGAGGTTGATGAGGCAGATATTTTAATAGAATTTGATCTTAAAGTCAAAATTACTTAGATAATGGACATCTGGTGCTGTATATTAATTTAACTAATATAGCTACATGGGTATAAACTAGAAATATTCTTTGTTAGCTTACAATTGTACAATTTATACACCAAGCATATAGAAACCACAGACTGCTGGAAAGCCCAAACGCAAGATTGTAATTTCTATGACTCACACATAGGAGGAACATATTGCCTGTAGCCTACTGTACATGGTAACCTGGTACATACCAATTAGCACATATGGAAAACGGCTGTGAGGATTTTCCTAAAATATTCACAAAATAATACAATTACAATCTTTATATAATAAAAATCTAATTTAATCAATAACATGTGGGATACCATATTTGAGTCAACATTAGCAAGCCAGCAGCAGATAAAACAGAAAGTGAATTCTCTCCTCCATCTCTCCCAAGTTTTAGCTTGCGGCTATCATTGTCTAGGGTTAAGATATTTACTTGCCCATACCAGTGACAAACTTATCTATGTTATCGACATATTGGCAGTACACAAACAAAATCTAGCCTACTTATTTTGGCAGTAGGAAAGAAATAGCCGCAAATTCATTCAGAAATAGAGGAAGTGGATAGCTAGCTATAGCAATTTAACGTTATCTGCTGCCTCTTCAATAATAAGCAACTGTGCCTATATTGATCCTAAGATCAAAAATAAACTTTTCTATGGACCAAAATCCACAATCGACCCCTCCAAAGAAAGCATGGCCCCGGGGCTTCTCAAAAATGCCACCCAATCCGCGATCTGATCCATGGACGAAGCATCGTATTTCAATTTAGCCCGCACTCAGCATGCCACATAACGACCAAATAACCGCAACCACAAACACCTTGAGAACAACTTTTTCCCATATTTAGATGGAAGACCTGAGTTAAATGCCGTAGCTTCTCAATAATGCTATAGACGCCCAATTCACCTGCCTCATTTTGAATCCCACTTTGTATAAGTTTTCATTGACTGTGTGACGCTGACCACAGGGCATTGTAGGATTGTTTCAAAGTTAGAGCAGATTTGGATAACAGAAACAACTTTTAGAACAGCATTACAATATTTGAACAATTGATTTTAGAGTTTGTAATTTGGGATTGTTTTTGGGGGGTGCTTTAAGTGACTCATATATGCATTTCTGGCATTGAGAAATAGGTGCTACACTGCCTTTAAGATTATACTAACTGTATTTGATTAACTTCCCACTTATAACACATGAAAATAATCAACTTTTCTATTGTAAAATAGAACAAAGGAGATGTTGTGTGTTGTATCAGTATCCAATTAAATGTATGTCATGTATAGAGGATTGCAATGTTATTGCTCTATTCTAGAGGTGTCAACGTAATTTTCCAAATGTGACCATTTCTGTGAAGCCAATGTCAAGAGACCTGCACATTGCTTGGGGAAAAATGACATTTTCAAATTCTGCGTATTTACATGCTCAAAGTTGAGCAATTTCCTCTTTGTTGGAATAGTATGAGCTCTGAATTTATTATTCGAATGTGTTGTCATTCCCAACATCAAATATTTTCATATAATTTTAGTATTGGGAATTAGGGGACAAATTATATCTGATGGCAGGCCACGAATGGTCACTGAAAGGTATCTACCTCTCTTGATATACTAATGTCTCTCCCTCAGACAGCTTTGCTCCTATTCATCATCTCTGACTTTTACATTTCTAATTCCTACTCTTGCTTTTTCTTACTGTGACTATTGCTCTGTATCTTTCTGTGTCTCTGTGTCTAATCTATATTGATACTATGTGTCACGCCCTGACCATAGAGAGCTGTTTATTTTCTGTTGGTTGGGGCGTTTTATGTTGGCCTGGTATGGTTCCCAATCAGAGACAGCTGTTTATCGTCTCTGATTGGGGATCAGATTTAGGTAGCCATTCTCCTCATCATGTTTGTGGGATCTTGTCTACAGTTAGTTGCCTGTGTGCACACCAGTAGCTTCACGTTTTTGTTTGTGCTTTGTTGTTTTTGTTTGAGTTTCCGTTTATTAAAATATGTGGAACTCTAAGCATGCTGCGCCTTGGTCCAATCATTATAATGAACGTGACACTATGCCAATGAATGACAAATGGTTGACTCACAACACAGCATGTGACTTTGTAGTTTGACAACATTTGACTGTGCTGGCATAAATAGGGTACTGTACTATCAGGGATCTGGGAATTCCTCAATTAGAGTTGGTTGGTTTTGAATGGTTTAGAATACCTAGGTTAGATTTTCAACAGAACGTCCACCTTACTATGTGAGAAACTGTATGTGTAATTCTTCTGATCTACAGTTTGCAACACTGTTTGCTTTAGATTTTAGTCAACAGACACACCCTTCTCACCCACTTCATTATCATATTTTGTTTGGAATTCTCTCTTTGTCTTTGTAACTTTGTGATAATTGACTCTGTAGGGTGTACTTACCGCAGAGCACCATCTGTTTGGAGCCCCACCTGTTTAGCAAAATGACCTGTTTTGCATGTTATTTTGGCATTAATACATGTCACATATCAGTTTGCAAACAATGTAAAAAAAAATCACTGAGTTAATAAAGCCACATACAAACATGGTCTCTTTTGCTTTCTTGAGTAAGGCAGCTCCAAAATGCAGGTGTTTCAGCTTAGGTCAGTGCTTTCAGTGGTGGTGGGGCAGCTAGCGGAAAATAAGGCGAGTACGGGTTGGTAATGTTCTCTAGTTGCGTCGTGATTGGCTCAGTGTTCTGTCACTCATGGGTACACTACGTTACCGCAAAATCTACGGGAGAGCTCAAAATTCAAGGTGCTTGGGTGCTGCCATAGAGTTATATTAGAAGTGGCCATCCAAGAAGGGTCAAGGTTGTTAGCAGTTGATGTTATTCTTCAATAACACAAACTCCAAAGCAAATCAGGGGAGAAAAATAGGTTTATTTGAGAAGGACAAATCTTAGACGTTATGTTGAGCGTTAGATGTTCCGTCTCCCTTGTCCTCAGCTTTTCTCCACAGAACCAAGGAACAGGATGCCATATATAACCCCCCCACACCCCCACACCCCACACCCCACCCTAGCCTGGGGTTGACCAATCAGAGGTCCTTGCAGTACAACTGGGACAATAGCCAAATAACAAGTATCCTGCCCCAGACTCAATGTACAGAACGTCGCACACGTAGCTCTGAGTTCAGGAGTGGCATTCCACAGATTCTAAACAGCTGTTGAACTGAAACCCAACTCCTATTTACAATTCCCTATTGACCATTAGTACTCTAGTTTTAGTCCTCTCATCCTCTGCGTTGTGTATTTATCTTCAAAATATTCTTATGAGGTCATTGGCCACAGATAAAATTACATCAAATCCCGTTATATCTACAGTAGCTTTGGACTGATCATGTCAACATCATACTTTCAAAGCTAGCAGTCATCATTATGTATCAATTATGAAGAGACATTATAGATAAGACGTATCGGTGCTTATTGGCCTTTGGACATAAACATTACACAACAAGTTTGAAATCGCAATTTCAACATTTGAGTAGTTTGGAAGGAATCAGTAGCTAACTGCAAGCATTGCAAAGCATTCACTAGCCTTCTATTCAGTGGAGTGGATGTGTGGTCCAAGTCTGGGTTTAATGGCTTATTTTCCAAGCTTATAAGGATAAATATTCAACATTGGCCATGCTGTCAATCCAGAGATCAAGGCAACTGGGAACTCTGAAAAAAATGAGCTCCGACTGAGAAAATTAGTTTTGAATGGTCATCCAACTCGGATTTCCAAGTCGGGAACTCAAGCTTCAACCTGAAGATCACTAATGGGATGATTCAACATTTTTTCTCCAGTTGTCTTGAAATCCATAGAGTGCCAGACTTTGATGACAAAATGTATGACAAAATTTACCCACGAAGGACCGCCGTGCCACCTTCCACTTCAAGTTAGCACAAGAACGTAAATTCAAAAATGTCTTGTAATCTGCTACATAAATTATGTTATATGCCAAGGAGATGTGTATACTGTAGCTAAGAAAGTAATACTAAGTGTATGTTGTGTAGTAAGCTGTTAGTAGCACATGTGCCTCACCCTAATAATTTGGTCCCTGTTCCCCTCATAATTTAGCCTCATGTTCTGACTTGGTGGTGCACATGTAGCCTTTAACCTGTTATCATTGAACATTGTAAGAGCTTTCATTGTCTGCTTATATGCCCCCTTTATTTATCCTACGGTTCTGACTTGGTGTACAGGGAGAATACTGTAAGAATGGTTCATGTTCTGAAATCTGGTGCTGTACATTTCAAAAGCTGAACAAATAGTTATATTGACAACGTCCGGCCAGGCTCGCTCATTAATGTCTTAATCGAAATTACAGACTGCCTCTTATCCACTCTTCATCCCCTTATGCCATAGTGTGTACATCTCAATTGCCAATAGAAACCATATTTGTTTAAGCAAGTCATCCATATCAGGTATGTTTTTTAAAAGGCAGTGAATGAGGTTGAATTAACTGTTTCTCTGCCAGTCAAGGCTCCGCTGATAGCCATGTGTAGCGGTGGTAAGGTGTTGGGACTGTTGTTGGGACAACTTTATGTAGGCCCTAACAGTTTGTGGGCACCGTTTGTCACCGTTATAGTCCAATTAATGTATTGTTTAGTTGTGTAGTGGCTTTGCTGGCATCCATCTAAAATAATTTTAGGGAGTTTGCCCCACCAAGATTTACATGCTAAAATCGCCACTGCAACAATAGTATATGCCTCGCACACTTTCTCTGTGTATGACAGACTGACCACATTCTCTGTCATTTCCCGAGAAAGGGGCATGATTACTTTAGTGGTCGCACTGAGGAGAGGTAAAAAAAAAACACCCAGCTGTGTAATTTTATGTTTACACCTGACACAGCAAGACAGCAGCCATACCCGAACTAAACTGACAGCGATAAGGATCATTTAATAGGATTTGATCTTAAATTCCAGGTAGCAGATAATGGACCTTATCTGACATTAATGTAGTTGGTGCTGTATATTAATTTAACTAAAATAAATGGGTTCCTACTTGAAAAATGATTTATTAGTTTACAGGTTATGCAACCCGCATATAAAAATTGTAATTGGTATGACTCACACAGTAGAGGAACATATTTCCTGAAGCCTACTGTACATGGTAACCTGATACACACCATGTGGCACTTCATTTCACTTAGTTATGGAAAACGGCAGGTTTTTCCTCCTCCAAAATATTCACAACATATTTACACAATTACAATCTTATTTCAGCAATAACATGTGGAAAAACATTTGCGTGAACGCTATCAAGCCAACAGCAGACGAAACAGAAAGTGAATTATCTCCTCCCTCTCTCCCCAGTTTTAGCATGCGGATAACACTGTCTAGCTGGTTAGGTTTAGAATATTTACTTCCCATGTATAACAAGCATGAAGTTAATCAACTTTGCTTTTGTAAAATAGAACAAAGGAGATTTTGTGTGTTGTATCAGTATCCAATGAACTCAGGTTAGTGGCATCTTAATTGGGGAGGACAGGTTTGTGGTAATGGCTGGAGTGGAATGGGGAAGGATATCAAGTACATCAAACACATGTCATTATTATGAGCCATCTTCCCCTCAGCAGCCTCCACTGAATGAAATGTATGTCATGTAAAGAGGGTTGAACAAGTTATTGCTCTATTTTAGAGGTGTCAATGTAATTTGCCAAATGTGGCCATTTCTGTAAAAGCCAATGTTAGGAAAACTGTACATTGCGGGAAATACATGGCATTTTCATATTCTGCATGTTCATAGTTGAACAATTACCTCTTTGTTTGAATACTGTAGCATAAGCTCTGAATTCATTATTGTAATATGTTGTCATTCCCAACATGAAATCTTTTAAAAGCATTGTAGTGTTGAGAACAGAAGTAGGGGCCACATTATATTTGATGGCAGGCCACAAACGGTCACAAAGGTACACAACATGATCAAAAGTATGTGGACACCTGCTCGTAGAACATCTCATTCCAAAATCATGGGCATTAACATGGAGTTAGTACCCCCTTTGCTGCTATAACAACCTCCACTCTTCTGGGAAGGATTTCCACTAGATGTTGAAACATTGCTGCGTGGACTTGCTGCCATTCAGCCAAAAGAGCATTAGTGAGGTCGGGCACTGAGGTTGGGCGATGAGGCCTGGCTCACATTCGGCGTTCCAATTCATCCCAAAAGTGTTCAATGGGGTTGAGGGATCTGTGTAGGCCAGTGAAGTTCTTCCACACCGATCTCGACAAACCATTTCTGTATGGACCGTGTTTTGTACATGGGGGCATTGTCATGCTGAAATAGGAAAGGGCCTTCCCCAAAAAATCATCTAGAATGCCATTGTATGCTGTAGTGTTAAGATTACCCTTCACTGGAACTAAAAGGCCTAGCCCGAACCATGAAAAACTGCCCCTGGGCATTATTCCTCCTCCATCATGATAAAATGCAGACCACATTACCTACCGAGAGAGTTTTCATCGATATTCTTTGTAGCTGATAACATTGAATGAGCTATATTCTGCCATAAGCAAACAAGAAAACGCTCACCCAGAGGCGGCGCCCCTAGTGGCCGGGGACTTTAATGCAGGGACACTTAAATCAGTTTAACCTCATTTCTATCAACATGTTAAACGTGCAACTTAAACAAAAATAACTCTAGACCACCTTTACTCCACACACAGATGCTTACAAAGCTCTCCCTCACCCCCCAATCTGACCATAATTCTATCCTCCTGATTCCTGCTTACAAGCAAAAATTAAAGCAGGAAACACCAGTGACTAGATCAATAAAAATGTGGTCAGATGAAGCAGTTGCTAAGCTACATGACTGTTTTGCTCGCACAGACTGGAATATGTTCCGGGATTCCTCCAATGGCATTGAGGACTACACCACATCTGTCATTGGCTTCATCAATAAGTGCATCGAGGACGTAGTCCCCACTGTGACTGAACGTATATACATACCCCAACCAGAAACCATGGATTACAGGCAACATCCACACTGAGCTAAAGGCTAGAGCTGCCGCTTTCAAGGAGCGGGACTCTAACACGGAAGCTTATAATAACTCCCGCTATGCCATCCGACAAACCATCAAAACAGGCAAAGCGTCAAGACAGGACTAAGATCGAGTCGTACTACAGCAGTTCTGACGCTAGTCGGATGTGACTGGGCCTGCAAACCATTACAGATGACAAAGGGAAGCAAAGCCGAGAGCTGCCCAGTGACACGAGCCTCCGGACGAGCCAAACTAACTCTATGCTCGCTTCGAGGCGAATAACACTGAAACATGCATGAGAGCACCACCTGTACCGGAACACTGTGTGATCACGTTCTCCGCAGCAGATGTGAGTAAGACCTTTAGACAGGTCAACATTCATAAGGCCGCAGAGCTAGACGGATTACCAGGACGTGTTCTGCGAGAATGAGCTGACCAACTAGCAAGTGTCTTCACTTACATTTTCAACCTCTCCCTGTCCGAGTCTGTAATACTAACATGATCCAAGCAGACCACCATCATGCCTGTGCCCAAGAACACTAAGGCAACCTGCCTAAACAACTACTGGCCCGTAGCATTCACGTCAATAGCCATGAAGTGCTTTGAAAAGCTGATCATGGCTCACATCAACACCATTATCCCAGAAACCCTAGATCCACTCCAATTTGTATACCGCCCCAACAGATCCATAGATGATACAATCTCTATTGCACTCCACACTGCCCTTTCCCACCTGGACAAAAATAACAGCTATGTGAGAATGCTATTCATTGACTACAGCTCAGCGTTTAACACCATAGTGCCCTCAAAGTTCATCAAGAAGCTAAACACATCCCTCTGCAACTGGATCCTGGACTTCCTAACGGGCTTCCCCCAGGTGGTAAGAGAAGGCAACAACACATCCGCCACGCTGATCCTCAACACAGGGGCCCCTCAGGGGTGCACACTCAGCTCCCTCCAGTACTCCCTGTTCACTCATGACTGCATGGCCAGGCACGACTCCAACACCATCATTACATTTGATGTGGTAGGCCTGATTACCGACAACAACAAGATAGCCTATAGGGAGGAGGTCAGAGACTTGGCCATGTGGTGCCAGGACAACAACCTGTCCCTAAACGTGATCAAGACAAAGGAGATTATTGTGGACTACAGGAAAAAGAGGACAGAGCACGCCACCAGTCTCAACGAGGGGCTACAGTGAAGTGGGTTGAGAGCTTTATGTT
>NW_027014387.1:0-13638 GCF_036934945.1 Oncorhynchus masou masou | reverse complement strand
CCAAGAAACACTCTGTGTGACCACTGATTATTAAAGATGGAACTCACTGCATTTAGTAAAGGGATATTAAAGATGGAACCCACAGTAGATGTGTTTAAGACTACCAAGAAACACTCTGTGTGACCCTGATTTAGCTCACTGCAGTAAAGGATATTAAAGATGGAACCCACAGTAGATGTGTTTAAGACAACCAAGAAACACTGTGTGACCCTGATTTAGCTCACTGCAGTAAAGGGATATTAAAGATGGAACCCACAGTAGATGTGTTTAAGACAACCAAGAAACACTTTGTGTGACCCTGATTTAGCTCACTGCAGTAAAGGGATATTAAAGATGGAACCCACAGTAGATGTGTTTAAGACGACCAAGAAACACTCTGTGTGACCCTGATTTAGCTCACTGCAGTAAAGGGATATTAAAGATGGAACCCACAGTAGATATGTTTAAGACTACCAAGAAAACACTCTGTAGACCCTGATTTAGCTCACTGCAGTAAAGGGATATTAAAGATGGAACCCACAGTAGATGTGTTTAAGACTACCAAGAAACACTCTGTGTGACCCTGATTTAGCTCACTGCAGTAAAGGGATATTAAAGATGGAACCCACAGTAGATGTGTTTAAGACAACCAAGAAACACTTTGTGTGACCCTGATTTAGCTCACTGCAGTAAAGGGATATTAAAGATGGAACCCACAGTAGATGTGTTTAAGACGACCAAGAAACACTCTGTGTGACCCTGATTTAGCTCACTGCAGTAAAGGGATATTAAAGATGGAACCCACAGTAGATGTGTTTAAGACTACCAAGAAACACTCTGTGTGACCCTGATTTAGCTTCACTGCAGTAAAGGGATATTAAAGATGGAACCCACAGTAGATGTGTTTAAGACTACCAAGAAACACTCTGTGTGACCCTGATTTAGCTCACTGCAGTAAAGGGATATTAAAGATGGAACCCACAGTAGATGTGTTTAAGACAACCAAGAAACACTTTGTGTGACCCTGATTTAGCTCACTGCAGTAAAGGGATATTAAAGATGGAACCCACAGTAGATGTGTTTAAGACTACCAAGAAACACTCTGTGTGACCCTGATTTAGCTCACTGCAGTAAAGGGATATTAAAGAGATGGAACCCACAGTAGATGTGTTTAAGACTACCAAGAAACACTCTGTGTGACCCTGATTTAGCTCACTGCAGTAAAGGGATATTAAAGATGGAACCCACAGTAGATGTGTTTAAGACTACCAAGAAACACTCTGTGTGACCCTGATTTAGCTCACTGCAGTAAAGGGATATTAAAGATGGAACCCACAGTAGATGTGTTTAAGACGACCAAGAAACACTCTGTGTGACCCTGATTTAGCTCACTGCAGTAAAGGGATATTAAAGATGGAACCCACAGTAGATGTGTTTAAGACTACCAAGAAACACTCTGTGTGACCCTGATTTAGCTCACTGCAGTAAAGGGATATTAAAGATGGAACCCACAGTAGATGTGTTTAAGACTACCAAGAAACACTCTGTGTGACCCTGATTTAGCTCACTGCAGTAAAGGGATATTAAAGATGGAACCCACAGTAGATGTGTTTAAGACTACCAAGAAACACTGTGTGACCCTGATTTAGCTCACTGCAGTAAAGGGATATTAAAGATGGAACCCACAGCATATGTGTTTAAGACTACCAAGAAACACTGTGTGACCCTGATTTAGCTCACTGCAGTAAAGGGATATTAAAGATGGAACCCACAGTAGATGTGTTTAAGACTACCAAGAAACACTTTGTGTGACCCTGATTTAGCTCACTGCAGTAAAGGGATATTAAAGATGGAACCCACAGTAGATGTGTTTAAGACCACCAAGAAACACTCTGTGTAACCCTGATTTAGCTCACTGCAGTAAAGGGATATTAAAGATGGAACCCACAGTAGATGTGTTTAAGACTACCAAGAAACACTTTGTGTGACCCTGATTTAGCTCACTGCAGTAAAGGGATATTAAAGATGGAACCCACAGTAGATGTGTTTAAGACTACCAAGAAACACTCTGTGTGACCCTGATTTAGCTCACTGCAGTAAAGGGATATTAAAGATGGAACCCACAGTAGATGTGTTTAAGACTACCAAGAAACACTCTGTGTGACCCTGATTTAGCTCACTGCAGTAAAGGGATATTAAAGATGGAAGCCACAGTAGATGTGTTTAAGACTACCAAGAAACACTCTGTGTGACCCTGATTTAGCTCACTGCAGTAAAGGGATATTAAAGATGGAACCCACAGTAGATTTGTTTAAGACTACCAAGAAACACTTTGTGTGACCCTGATTTAGCTCACTGCAGTAAAGGGATATTAAAGATGGAACCCACAGTAGATGTGTTTAAGACCACCAAGAAACACTCTGTGTGACCCTGATTTAGCTCACTGCAGTAAAGGGATATTAAAGATGGAACCCACAGTAGATGTGTTTAAGACTACCAAGAAACACTTTGTGTGACCCTGATTTAGCTCACTGCAGTAAAGGGATATTAAAGATGGAACCCACAGTAGATGTGTTTAAGACTACCAAGAAACACTTTGTGTGACCCTGATTTAGCTCACTGCAGTAAAGGGATATTAAAGATGGAACCCACAGTAGATGTGTTTAAGACAACCAAGAAACACTCTGTGTGACCCTGATTTAGCTCACTGCAGTAAAGGGATATTAAAGATGGAACCCACAGTAGATGTGTTTAAGACTACCAAGAAACACTTTGTGTGACCCTGATTTAGCTCACTGCAGTAAAGGGATATTAAAGATGGAACCCACAGTAGATGTGTTTAAGACTACCAAGAACACTCTGTGACCTGATTTAGCTCACTGCAGTAAAGGGATATTAAAGATGGAAGCCACAGTAGATGTGTTTAAGACTACCAAGAAACACTTTGTGTGACCCTGATTTAGCTCACTGCAGTAAAGGGATATTAAGATGGAACCCACAGTAGATGTGTTTAAGACCACCAAGAAACACTCTGTGTGACCCTGATTTAGCTCACTGCAGTAAAGGGATATTAAAGATGGAACCCACAGTAGATGTGTTTAAGACTACCAAGAAACACTTTGTGTGACCCTGATTTAGCTCACTGCAGTAAAGGGATATTAAAGATGGAACCCACAGTAGATGTGTTTAAGACTACCAAGAAACACTTTGTGTGACCCTGATTTAGCTCACTGCAGTAAAGGGATATTAAAGATGGAACCCACAGTAGGGGGAAACATCGCCACTGTCCGCCCCACGGCAGTTGTTATTGTTTTGTTGACAAAGCAGAGGTGGGGAGCACTGGAGGAGCGTTGGGCAACAAAGAAGAAGAAGATTGCAGTACATATGCTACTGTTTTATCGCGTGTGTAATGACGTCCGAGGAGAAAAAACACTGTGTTCGTTGTTTGCAGTAACTTCTTTGTTGTTGTAATATCACAACAGGACGTGGCAGGTTCACCGTTAAAGACTCCATCTTTAAGGGGGTACATGGGGGATGTGCGTAAGACCTACATAGTATATATTCATCCTGACATAACCTACAGGTATTTGCCCAAAATAATGGAAACGCTTGAGTAAACGTAGGATACAAAGTACACTGAACAAAAATATAAACGCATGCAACAATGTCAAAGATTTTTACTGAGTTACAATTCATATAAGGAAATAAGTCAGTTGAAATAAATCCCCCCACACACACAGAGACGCCTCGCAAGTCCTCAACTGGCAGCTTCATTAAATAGTACCTGCAAAACACCAGTCTCAACGTCAACAGTGAAGAGGCGACTCCGTGATGCTGGCCTTCTCGGCAGAGTTGCAAAGAAAAAGCCATATCTCAGAATGGCCAATAAAACGACACACTGGACATAAAAAGACACTGGACAGATGAACTCTGCCTAGAAGGCCAGCATCCCGGAGCCGCCTGTTCACCGTTGTCGTTGAGACTGGTGTTCGCAAACAGTGTGGCTAGCTCAAACGCTGACTGTTGCGTCAATCGAAACTGGACCTTCTAAATAAGCGTTCTAATCCGGACGCGCTAGGGACCACTGTAGAATGATCACCCCCGTTTGTTGGAACGCGCGTGAAAAGGTTCAGCGTTTCCTTTATTTTGGCAGTTCCATGTATATTCTCCATGCAGTATAGGTCAGTGAGTGATTAGTTGGCGCGGCAGCGTGACCCACCTCTCCTCTCGGCCTTGTTCTTGATGGTCTTGTCCTGGCTGATGGCCTTGCTGTTCTCCATGGACGTCTTGGCCTGGAGTTGGCCCGCATCTCCTTGCTCTGCCTGAGAGGGAATGAGACAACAAACAAGGCCTGGTAAGGACCCTCATCAAGTACACCTGACAGGGCAAACTCACAGCTCAAAGTGCCCAAGATGGGTTCACATGTCAGATAATTAAGACACTCAAGGACATTCAGGGACATCACGCCTATAAAATAATGCATGCGTGGTGTCCCAAGGAAAATCTCAGAATTTCCCGGTTTGAGCAGTCGGGTCAGTTGTTCTGGCTGTGTGTTACAGTTCCTGGACCAGTTTGAGATTCAGTGTTTAGTTTGTGCGCCTTGCACATGCGTGTGGCGCGTCTCTCTCTCACCGCTCGTGGATCAGTTTGAGCGAGAGAGTCTGTTGTTCCTGGACTCCACTCAGTAGTTTCTTGAGGTTTCACACTGCTGGACCACGTGGATGTCCTTCATATCCTGCTCAATACTGCTGTGGGAGTTGATCATCTCTGACCACTCCTTAGTGTGTTGGGCTGTGATGTCCTTCACCTGTAGGCCACAGGATACACACTTACACCCTAAACATGTATACATTATATCATCTCTGACCACTCCTTAGTGTGTTGGGCTGTGATGTCCTTCACCTGTAGGCCACAGGATACACACTTACACCCTAAACATGTATACATTATATCATCTCTGACCACTCCTTAGTGTGTTGGGCTGTGATGTCCTTCACCTGTAGGCCACAGGATACACACTTACACCCTAAACATGTATACATTATATCATCTCTGACCACTCCTTAGTGTGTTGGGCTGTGATGTCCTTCACCTGTAGGCCACAGGATACACACTTACACCCTAAAGATGTATACATTATATCATCTCTGACCACTCCTTAGTGTGTTGGGCTGTGATGTCCTTCACCTGTAGGCCACAGGATACACACTTACACCCTAAACATGTATACATTATATCATCTCTGACCACTCCTTAGTGATGTCCAACACCATAAACCCAGCAGTACAATCATATACATTCCAATGAGGGAGAACTAGAGTGAAAGTGAATCACTTTTTTCCACTGCTCTCCGAGATGTTTGCACGCCGGACATTGCAAGGTTACCTTGGTTTTGTGGTCTGTGGTCAGGTTCTCCACTTTACTCTCAGTCTCCTTCTTCAACTCCAGACAGTTGTTTTCTCTGTAGGACGACAGAAAGATACAACATAGCGTTGTGCTAGATATCCCAGAACGAATGTTTAAGTTCAATGTCTCTTTCAGCCTTTCATTATCATTAATTGGTTGACTGACTGGTCTTTCAGGTCCTGATATTTACCCTCGCTTCTTGATGGCCTTCTCCAGCAGCTTCTCCTGTGTCTGCTTCTCCTTGTCGTGCAGAGCGATCATCTTGTCCACCTGGGTGCAGTGGGACTTCTGCATGATGGTGCAGTCCTGAAACGAAACACCACATATTAATGACGATATCAGAACTGAGATAGCTTGGCCCAACCTTTCTTAATCAAGTCATTTAGCATTGCAGTCAGCCAAACCATATAGCAGAGGACTAACACAACATCAGTACAGCATATGAAACGACTGGGTACATGTGTTGTAAAACATCAGGAGAACATATGAAATGACTGGGTACATGTGTTGTAAAACATCAGGAGAACATATTAAACTACTGGGTACATGTGTTGTAAAACATCAGGAGAACATATGAAACGACTGGGTACATGTGTTGTAAAACATCAGGAGAACATATGAAATGACTGGGTACATGTGTTGTAAAACATCAGGAGAACATATGAAACGACTGGGTACATGTGTTGTAAAACATCAGGAGAACATATGAAACGACTGGGTACATGTGTTGTAAAACATCAGGAGAACATATGAAACGACTGGGTACATGTGTTGTAAAACATCAGGAGAACATATGAAACTACTGGGTACATGTGTTGTAAAACATCAGGAGAACATATTAAACGACTGGGTACATGTGTTGTAAAACATCAGGAGAACATATGAAACGACTGGGTACATGTGTTGTAAAACATCTGTAGAACATATTAAACTACTGGGTACATGTGTTGTAAAACATCAGGAGAACATATGAAACTACTGGGTACATGTGTTGTAAAACATCAGGAGAACATATGAAACTACTGGGTACATGTGTTGTAAAACATCAGGAGAACATATGAAACTACTGGGTACATGTGTTGTAAAACATCAGTAGAACATATGAAACTACTGGGTACATGTGTTGTAAAACATCAGGAGAACATATGAAACTACTGGGTACATGTGTTGTAAAACATCTGTGGAACATATTAAACTACTGGGTACATGTGTTGTAAAACATCAGGAGAACATATTAAACGACTGGGTACATGTGTTGTAAAACATCAGGAGAACATATGAAATGACTGGGTACATGTGTTGTAAAACATCTGTGGAACATATTAAACTACTGGGTACATGTGTTGTAAAACATCAGGAGAACATATGAAATGACTGGGTACATGTGTTGTAAAACATCAGGAGAACATATTAAACTACTGGGTACATGTGTTGTAAAACATCAGGAGAACATATGAAACGACTGGGTACATGTGTTGTAAAACATCAGGAGAACATATGAAACGACTGGGTACATGTGTTGTAAAACATCAGGAGAACATATTAAACTACTGGGTACATGTGTTGTAAAACATCAGGAGAACATATGAAACTACTGGGTACATGTGTTGTAAAACATCAGGAGAACATATGAAACTACTGGGTACATGTGTTGTAAAACATCAGTAGAACATATGAAACGACTGGGTAAAACATCAGGAGAACATATGAAACTACTGGGTACATGAGTTGTAAAACATCAGTCAGTATCATAACTGTTATACAACAGAACAGGCGAAGACGGCAGACTGGTTGCTATGGTAAACCCTACAAGAGTTCATCTCTTTTGTGTACGAACCAAAATATATATATTTTTAAACACACAGGCTGTTGCATGAGACGGGATTTCATAAGGACAGAGGTATTAGTGATTGAAGTCCAGCTAGTGTGTGTGTGTGTGTGTGAGGGGGGGGGTCATCTTAGCAAGCCTCTGGTGAGATCAAAGAGAAACATTGTCCATCTTAGGCTACATGATGCTGTGGGTGTGCGTGTGTACGTGTATGAATGTGTGTGTGTTTGTGGGGGCAGGGGTCAGGGGTCAGGCTACAGTGGATGATGAAAAGAAAGGACCTCAGAATGAATGATCTGTCCTGGTCATCGCTCTGGGATCTGTCAACAGAGGAGCTTCCTAAAACATCAACCCACCTTGGCGTGCTTCTTCTTTAAAGAGTTCAGATCTTTCTGCTGCTTCTTAGTCAGTTTAAGGTACGTCTGAGGAGAGAAAACGGGTTATTGGAGCGAGACTGAACTGGCTAAATCAAAAGGACAGCAAGCTAAAAGACACAGACTGTGTGAGGAATGACAGTGCCACCCCTGTTTCTCCTGCAGGACCACGAGCTGATGAGAAACGAATAAACCGCAGAACCACTGGGAAAGGTGCTGAAACCACAGGAACTGTGATGGTTATGATTAGAGGTGAGCTAGTCTTACCTTCATCTGTTTCAAGTCATCAATGTTCACATGCGGCACGAGGGTGTTTGTATCTACAAAAGAGAGAAATGGAAAACGTCTCAATTGTACCAATGCTAGGTCTCAGATTGTGTGTGCGCATGTGTGTGTATCTGTGTGTCGTACCCTTCTTGGTCTCCGTGGTGTTGTTCTGGGCAGACTTAGAGGACTGAGCCGGGTCCGAGCTGGTCTGTGGCGTGACGTTGGTCTTCACGTTGGCGTTCACCTTCCCTTTCTTGTCGTTCTTTGAACTCTCGTTTGGCACGTCCGCTATGTCACTCTGAAGAGCGGGAGGGGGAGGAGAGAGGGAGGGGGAGGAAGAGAGAGGGAGGAGGGGAGAGAGGGAGGGAGGGGGAGAGAGAGGTAGGGAGGGGGGAGAGAAAGGGGAGGGAGGGGAGGGAAAGAGAGGGAGGGGGGGGAGAGAGAGGGAGGGAGGGAGGGGGAGAGGGGGAGAGAGGGAGGGAGGGGGAGGGGGAGGGGAGAGGGGAGGGAGGGGGAGGGGGAGAGAGGGAGGAGGGAGGATGAGAGAGGGAGGGAGGGAGAGGGAGGGAGGAGAGAGAGGGTGAGGGAGGGGAGGGGAGAGAGGGAGAGGAGGGGAGGGGGAGGAGGAGAGGGAGGGGGAGGGGGAGAGAGAGGGAGGGGGGGGAAGAAGAGAGGGAGGGGAGGAGAGGGGGAAGGAGAGGGAGGGAGGGGGAGAGAGGGGGAGGGAGGGGGGGAGGAGAGAGAGGGAGGGGGAGGGAAGAGAGGGGAGGGGGGGGAGGGAGGGAGGGAGGGGGAGGGAGGGAGAGAGAGGGAGGGAGGGGGAGAGGGGAGGGGGAGGAGAGAGAGGGAGGAGGAAGAGAGGGAGAGGGGAGCGAGAGGGAGGAGGGAGAGAGAGGGAGGGGAGGGGGAGAGAGAGAGGGAGGGAGGGGGGAGGAGAGAGAGGGGAGGGGAGGAAGAGGGAGGAGAGGAGAGAGGGAGGGGAGGAGGAGAGAGGGGGAGGGAGGAGGAGGAGGGAGAGGGGGAGGAGGAGAGGGGAGGGAGGGGGAGAGAGAGGGAGGGGGGGGAGAGAGAGGGAGGGAGGGGGGAGAGAGGGATAGGGAGGAAGAGAGAGGAGGGGGAGGAAGAGAGAGGGAGGGGAGGAGGAGGAGGAGAGAGAGGGAGGGGGAGAGAGAGCGGCAGAGAGAGGCAGAGAGAGCGGCAGAGAGAGGCAGAGGCAGAGAGGCAGAGAGAGGGCAGAGAGAGCAGAGAGAGAGAGGCAGAGAGAGAGGCAGAGAGAGCAGAGAGAGAGGCAGAGAGAGCGGCAGAGAGAGGCAGAGAGAGGCAGAAGAGTGGCAGAGAGAGAGGCAGAGAGAGGCAGAGAGAGCGGCAGAGAGAGGCAGAGAGCGCAGAGAGAGGCAGAGAGAGGCAGAGAGACCGTCTCAGGACCATCGATGGAAATCTTTCTCACGCACTTTGCAAAAAACGTCAGTATTGCATTTCCATATAGATGCTCGAGATTGAGTGATATTTGACCTTTTCACCTAACTCACCCCTAAGAACATTTTCTTATCCAGGGACCTTACATTAGACATGTCCCACACAGTGATGATGTACTGTGTGCGCTGTAGCCAAGAATGGAACAGCTGGCTACAGTGGGTATACAGTACGAGGCTAACAGAATCAATAGTGATTGATCAAACAGGTGTCGGTACCGTTTCAATCCCCAGAGCTCTCATCTGGTCCGCTCTCTTCTCTGCTATGGACAGGAACTTCTTCGGGTCCGACAGGGCGTCCACGATGGCTAGGGAGAAGACAGGAGATTCATCAATAAGCTGGCTATACTAGGGCCGGGACGATACCGGGCATCGCGATACTCGTCGGTATCGTGGCGAGGAAACAAAACACAAAGGGGATTTAACTTCTTTATGTTGTTCTCCAGAGTCACGTGTATTTATTTTCCAAGCTATAGCACGCACGGACAGGCAGCAGGTTTTTTAAAGGACCGAAGAGTTCGGTTTACTTCGTGTTTTTAGTTTTGCCATTTGAAAAAAATATTGCGATAACTGGTATCGTCACGGACCGAGAACACACAGGAAAAGACTGTGACGTGCTGCCCATGTCCCAAGTTGGAGGTGCTTGGAGAGGTCTGATAACTCCACAGGAAAAGACTGTGACGTGCTGCCCATGTCCAAGTTGAGGTGCTTGGAGAGTCTGATAACTCCACAGGAAAAGACTGTGACGTGCTGCCCATGTCCAAGTTGAGAGGTGCTTGGAGAGGGTCTGATAACTCCACAGGAAAAGACTGTGACGTGCTGCCCATGTCCAAGTTGAGGTGCTTGGAGAGGTCTGATAACTCCACAGGAAAGACTGTGACGTGCTGCCCATGTCCAAGTTGGAGGTGCTTGGAGAGGTCTGATAACTCCACAGGAAAAGACTGTGACGTGCTGCCCATGTCCAAGTTGAGGTGCTTGGAGAGGTCACAGTAACTCCACAGGAAAAGACTGTGACGTGCTGCCCATGTCCAAGTTGAGGTGCTTGGAGGAAGGTCTGAGAAATAACTCCACAGGAAAAGATCAGGACGTGCTGCCCATGTCCTCAGAGGTCTGAGGAAAGACTGTGACGTGCTGCCCATGTCCAAGTTGAGGTGCTTGGATCTGATAACTCCACAGGAAAAGACTGTGACGTGCTGCCCATGTCCAAGTTGAGGTGCTTGGAGAGGTCTGATAACTCCCACAGGAAAAGACTGTGACGTGCTGCCCATGTCCAAGTTGAGGTGCTTGGAGAGGTCTGATAACTCCACAGGAAAAGACCGTGACGTGCTGCCCATGTCCAAGTTGAGGTGCTTGGAGAGGTCTGATAACTCCACAGGAAAAAGACTGTGACGTGCTGCCCATGTCCAAGTTGAGGTGCTTGGAGAGGTCTGATAACTCCCACAGGAAAAAGACTGTGACGTGCTGCCCATGTCCAAGTTGAGGTGCTTGGAGAGGTTCTGATAACTCCACAGGAAAGACTGTGACGTGTCATGTCCATGTCCAAGTTGAGTGCTGCCCATGTGTTGAGGTGCCCCAGAGTCTGGATAACTCCACAGGAAAAGACTGTGACGTGCTGCCCGATGTCCAAGGAGGGTGCCTGGAGAGGTCTGATAACTCCATTGTTAAAGACTGACGTGCTGCCCATGTCCAAGTTGGGAGGTGCTTGGAGAGGTCTGATAACTCCACAGGAAAAGACTGTGACGTGCTGCCCACAAACTCCAGCTGAGGTGCTTGGAGAGGTCTGATAACTCCACAGGAAAAGACTGCAGACGTGCTGCCCATGTCCAAGTTGAGGTGCTTGGAGAGGTCTGATAACTCCACAGGAAAAGACTGTGACGTGCTGCCCATGTCCAAGTTGAGGTGCTTGGAGAGGTCTGATAACTCCACAGGAAAAGACTGTGACGTGCTGCCCATGTCCAAGTTGAGGTGCTTGGAGAGGTCTGATAACTCCACAGGAAAAGACTGTGACGTGCTGCCCATGTCCAAGTTGAGGTGCTTGGAGAGGTCTGATAACTCCACAGGAAAAGACTGTGACGTGCTGCCCATGTCCAAGTTGAGGTGCTTGGAGAGGTCTGATAACTCCACAGGAAAAGACTGTGACGTGCTGCCCATGTCCAAGTTGAGGTGCTTGGAGAGGTCTGATAACTCCACAGGAAAAGACTGTGACGTGCTGCCCATGTCCAAGTTGAGGTGCTTGGAGAGGTCTGATAACTCCACAGGAAAAGACTGTGACGTGCTGCCCATGTCCAAGTTGAGGTGCTTGGAGAGGTCTGATAACTCCACAGGAAAAGACTGTGACGTGCTGCCCATGTCCAAGTTGAGGTGCTTGGAGAGGTCTGATAACTCCACAGGAAAAGACTGTGACGTGCTGCCCATGTCCAAGTTGAGGTGCTTGGAGAGGTCTGATAACTCCACAGGAAAAGACTGTGACGTGCTGCCCATGTCCAAGTTGAGGTGCTTGGAGAGGTCTGATAACTCCACAGGAAAAGACTGTGACGTGCTGCCCATGTCCAAGTTGAGGTGCTTGGAGAGGTCTGATAACTCCACAGGAAAAGACTGTGACGTGCTGCCCATGTCCAAGTTGAGGTGCTTGGAGAGGTCTGATAACTCCACAGGAAAAGACTGTGACGTGCTGCCCATGTCCAAGTTGAGGTGCTTGGAGAGGTCTGATAACTCCACAGGAAAAGACTGTGACGTGCTGCCCATGTCCAAGTTGAGGTGCTTGGAGAGGTCTGATAACTCCACAGGAAAAGACTGTGACGTGCTGCCCATGTCCAAGTGCTGAGGTGCTTGGAGAGGTCTGATGGGGTCCCACAGGAAAGACTTGTGACTTGCTGCCTATTCAAGTTGAGGTGCTTGAGAGGTTCGATAACTCCACAGGAAAAGGACTGCACTTGCTGCCCATGTCCAAGTTGCTGAGGTGCTTGGAGAGGTCTGATAACCCCACAGGAAAAGACTGTGACGTGCTGCCCATGTCCAAGTTGAGGTGCTTGGAGAGGTCTGATAACTCCACAGGAAAAGACTGTGACGTGCTGCCCATGTCCAAGTTGAGGTGCTTGAGAGGTCTGATAACCTTAATGGGCTCACCGGGCCGCTCAAAGGCTAAACACAGGCGATACCCAGAAAGACACGCAAAAGAAGACAACATTCTAATATACACCTGGGCAGGTATACGTTTGAGTAGATATTATGGAAGCCTACTGCAAAAGACGGAAATTGACGCCGGCTCACTGACACAGAACATCAATGATCCAATCAACACTGCCCTGGGAGTGGCTTAACGACTGGCCGGACCATGGGTTGTCGTCATAATGACTGGCCGGACCATGGGTTGTCGTCATAACGACTGGCCGGACCATGGGTTGCCGTCATAACGACTGGCCGGACCATGGGTTGTCGTCATAGGGAGTGACTTAACGACTGGCCGGACCATGGGTTGTCGTCATAACGACTGGCCGGATCATGCCCCTGGGAGTGGCTTAACGACTGGCCGGACCATGGGTTGTCGTCATAACGACTGGCCGGACCATGCCCCTGGGAGTGGCTTAACGACTGGCCGGACCATGGGTTGTCGTCAAAACGACTGGCCGGACCATGGGTTGTCGTCATAACGACTGGCCGGACCATGGGTTGTCGTCATAACGACTGGCCGGACCATGGGTTGTCGTCATAACGACTGGCCGGACCATGGGTTGTCGTCATAGGGAGTGGCTTAACGACTGGCCAGACCATGCGTTGTCGTCATAACGACTGGCCGGACCATGCCCCTGGGAGTGGCTTAACGACTGGCCGGACCATGGGTTGTCGTCATAACGACTGGCCGGACCATGCCCCTGGGAGTGGCTTAACGACTGGCCGGACCATGGGTTGTCGTCATAACGACTGGCCGGACCATGGGTTGTCGTCATAGGGAGTGGCTTAACGACTGGCCGGACCATGGGTTGTCGTCATAACGACTGGCTGGACCATGCCCCTGAGAGTGGCTTAACGACTGGCCGGACCATGGGTTGTCGTTATAACGACTGGCCGGACCATGCCCCTGGGAGTGGCTTAACGACTGGCCGGACCATGGGTTGTCGTCATAACGACTGGCCAGACCATGGGTTGTCGTCATAACGACTGGCCGGACCATGGTTTGTCGCCATAGGGAGTGGCTTAACGACTGGCCAGACCATGGGTTGTCGTCATAACGACTGGCCGGACCATGCCCCTGGGAGTGGCTTAACGACTGGCCGGACCATGGGTTGTCGTCATAACGACTGGCCGGACCATG
>NW_027014386.1:0-13638 GCF_036934945.1 Oncorhynchus masou masou | reverse complement strand
CAATCATCAAGTTTGCGGACGACACAACAGTGGTAGGCTTGATTACCAACAACGACGAGACGGCCTACAGGGAGGAGGTGAGGGCCCTCGGAGTGTGGTGTCAGGAAAATAACCTCACACTCAACGTCAACAAAACTAAGGAGATGATTGTGGACTTCAGGAAACAGCAGAGGGAACACCCCCCTATCCACATCGATGGAACAGTAGTGGAGAGGGTAGTAAATTTTAAGTTCCTCGGCATACACATCACAGACAAACTGAATTGGTCCACCCACACAGACAGCATCGTGAAGAAGACGCAGCAGCGCCTCTTCAACCTCAGGAGGCTGAAGAAATTTGGCTTGTCACCAAAAGCACTCACAAACTTCTACAGATGCACAATCGAGAGCATCCTGGCGGGCTGTATCACCACCTGGTATGGCAACTGCTCCGCCCACAACCGTAAGGCTCTCCAGAGGGTAGTGAGGTCTGCACAACGCATCACCGGGGGCAAACTACCTGCCCTCCAGGACACCTACACCACCCGATGTTACAGGAAGGCCATAAAGATCATCAAGGACATCAACCACCCGAGCCACTGCCTGTTCACCCCGCTATCATCCAGAAGGCGAGGTCAGTACAGGTGCATCAAAGCTGGGACCGAGAGACTGAAAAACAGCTTCTATCTCAAGACCATCAGACTGTTAAACAGCCACCACTAACATTGAGTGGCTGCTGCCAACACACTGACTCAACTCCAGCCACTTTAATAATGGGAATTGATGGGAAATGATGTAAAATATATCACTAGCCACTTTAAACAATGCTACCTAATATAATGTTTACATACCCTACATTATTCATCTCATATGTATACGGATATACTGTACTCTATATCATCTACTGCATCGTTATGTAATACATGTATCACTAGCCACTTTAACTATGCCACTTTGTTTACATACTCATCTCATATGTATGTACTGTACTCGATACCATCTTCTGTATCTTCCCTATGCTGCTCTGTACCATCACTCATTCATATATCTTTATGTACATATTCTTTATCCCCTTACACTTGTGTATAAGACAGTAGTTTTGGAATTGTGAGTTAGATTACTTGTTGGTTATTACTGCATTGTCGGAACTAGAAGCACAAGCATTTCGCTACACTCGCATTAACATCTGCTAACCATGTGTATGTGACAAATAAAATTTGATTTGATTTGATTTTGATTTGATTTACTACTAAGAGTACTAAACACTACAACTACTACTACTACCAAGTTTACTAAACACGACTACTACTACTACTAAGTGTACCAAACACTACTACTAATACTATGTGTACTAAACACTACTACTAATACTATGTGTACTAAAAACTACTACCACCAAGTGTACTAAACACTACTACTACTACTACTACTAAGTGTACTAAACACTACTACTAAGTGTAATAAACAATACTACTACTACTAAGTGTACTAAACACTACCACTAATACTAAGTGTACTAAACGCTACTAATAATACTAAGTGTACTCAACACAACTACTATGTGTACTAAAAACGTCTACTACTTCTACTACTACTAATAATATGTGTACTAAACACTACTACTAATACTATCTGTACTAAACACTACTACTACTACTACAACTACTACTACTAAGTGTACTAAACACTACTACTACTTCTACTACTAAGTGTACTAAACACTACTACTACCAAGTGTACTAAACACTACTACTACTACTAAGTGGACTAAACACTACTACTAATACTACTAAGTGTACTAAACACTACTACTACTAATACTACTAAGTGTACTAAACACTACTACTACTTCTAGTACGAAGTGTCCTAAACACTACTACTACTTCTACTGCTAAGTGTACTAAATACTACATGTCGTAAACACTACTACTACTACTACGTTTCCTAAACACTACTACTACGTGTCCTAAACACTACGACTACGTGTCCTAAACACTACGACTACATGTCCTAAACACTACTACAACATGTCCTAAACACTACTACAACATGTCCTAAACACTACTACAACATGTCCTAAACACTACTACTACGTGTCCTAAACACTACTACAACATGTCCTAAACACTACTACAACATGTCCTAAACACTACTACAACATGTCCTAAACACTACTACTACGTGTCCTAAACACTACTACTACATGTCCTAAACACTACTACTACATGTCCTAAACACTACTACTACGTGTCCTAAACACTACTACTACGTGTCCTAAACACTACTACTAACTACTGCTAACTACTACTACCAACTACTACAATGTGTACTCAACACTACACCCTCTTACCTGGTTCCTCCAAACAGGATGATCCGATCTCCCACCATGCAACAGCACTGTCTCCTCCTGGGGCACGGACCTTTACCCTGCGGCTCTACCTTCTTCCACGAAAACGTCTCTGGAGGACATGTGTTCACGCATAGGCACACAGAAAACACGCACACACAAACAAATACATTTAAACACTCAGACAAACATACACAATCACATGTAGGCATGTATAGTAAAACCTTGTATATCCACTACACCATGCCATTTCAGTGGGAGGTGGGTCTGAATGAAACAGCTATATTCTATGTACATGTATAAATACAGTGGGGCAAATAAGTATTTAGTCAGCCACCAATTGTGCAAGTTCTCCCACTTAAAAATATGAGAGATGTCATAGGTGCACTTCAACTATGACAGACAAAATGAGAAGAAAAAAAAATCCAGAAAATGAATTTATTTTTAATTTATTTATTTGCAAATTATGGTGGAAAATAAGTACTTGGTCACCTACAAACAAGCAAGATTTCTGGCTCTCACAGACCTGTAACTTCTTCTTTAAGAGGCTCCCTTGTTATCAGTATAAAAGACACCTGTCCACAGCCTCAAACAGTCACACTCCAAACTCCACTATGGCGAAGACCAAAGAGCTGTCAAAGGACACCAGAAACAAAATTGTAGACCTGCACCAGGTTGGGAAGACTGAATCTGCAATAGGTAAGCAGCTTGGTTTGAAGAAATCTACTGTGGGAGCAATTATTAGGAAATGGAAGACATACAAGACCACTGATAATCTCCCTCGATCTGGGGCTCCACGCAAGATCTCACCCCGTGGGTTCAAAATGATCACAAGAACGGTGAGCAAAAATCCCAGAACCAAACGGGGGGGACCTAGTGAATGACCTGCAGAAAGCTGGGACCAAAGTAACAAAGCCTACCATCAGCAAGGTCATTGAAGATGAAACGTGGCTGGGTCTTTCAGCATGACAATGATCCCAAACACACCGCCCGGGCAACCAAGGAGTGGCTTTGTAAGAAGCATTTCAAGGTCCTGGAGTGGCCTAGCCAGTCTCCAGATCTCAACCCCATAGAAACTCTTTGAAGGGAGTTGAAAGTCCGTGTTGCCCAACAACATCCCCAAAACATCACTGCTATAGAGGAGATCTGCATGGAGGAATGGGCCAAAATACCAGCAACAGTGTGTGAAAACCTTGTGAAGATTTACAGAAAACATTTGACCTCTGTCATTGCCAACAAAGGGTATATAACAAAGTATTGAGATAAACGTTTGTTATTGACCAAATACTTATTTTCCACCATAATTTACAAATAAATTAATAAAAAATCCTACAATGTGATTTTCTGGATTTTTTTTCTCATTTTGTCTGTCATAGTTGAAATGTACCTATTATGAAAATTACAGGCCTCTCTCATCTTTTTAAGAGGGAGAACTTGCACAAGTGGTGGCTGACTAAATACTTTTTGCCCCACTGTAGCTACAATGCTACTCTGGATAAGGTCAGGTAGAGAGAGAGAGAGAGACAGACACTTGTTTTGGCAATGTAAACTTGCTTTGACAATGTAAACATATGTTTCCCATGCAGCCCCTTAAATTGAAATTGAATTGACAGAGACAGGGAGAGACAGAAAGAGAAGGTCAGAGAGAAAGAGAGACAGAGAGAGAAAGACAGCCAGAGAGAAAGAAAGAAAGAGACAGAGAGAGGCAGAGAGACAGGGAGGGAGAGAGAGAGACAGTGAGAAGGTTAGAGAGAGTGTGGCTGCCAGGCGAGTGACTGCTGAATGTCCATGTGTTCAATCATCCCTAATAAGACAGCACCATGGACATCCACTTAGACTGGCTAGCTTTGCAATAACTACGGCAACATGGTGTTCAGGCCATGTAGTGCATTACATAGACAGACAGACAACGGAACGTGGATGGAACAGGTTATACTGCTGTCTAGTGGACAGATTTAGAACTGCAGATGGCTTTGTCAAATCCAATCCCCCCCCAAAATTGTTGCTTCGTAAACAACAGGTGTAGACTTAACAGTGAATTGCTCTCTTACGAGACATTCCCAATAATGCAGAGATAATAACACAAGGAGATAAATACACAATGAGTAACAAAAAATAGGACACAGGGTATTACAGCCAAGTTGATGTGCAGGGGAACAAGGCAATACAATGTGGACAAAAAGGTAAGAATAAAGTGCGTAGGAAATCAGGAGAGATAATAAACAGTAGCAGCAGTGTATGTGAGTCAAAAGAGTAAGTGCAAAAAGGGTCAGTGCAGTGAAACAACTGTCCTGTCAAACCAACACCAGCTCCATCCCTGTCCTGTCAAACAAACACCAGCTCCATCCCTGTCCTGTCAAACTAACACCAGCTCCATCCCTGTCCTGTCCTGTCAAACCAACACCAGCTCCATCCCTGTCTTGTCCTGTCAAACCAACACCAGCTCCATCCCTGTCCTGTCAAAAACCAACACCAGCTCCATCCCTGTCCTGTCAAACCAGCACCAGCTCCATCCCTGTCCTGTCAAACTAACACCAGCTCCATCCCTGTCCTGTCAAAACAACACCAGCCAAAACTAACACCAGCTCCATCCCTGTCCTGTCCTGTCAAACCAAACACCAGCTCCATCCCTGTCCTGTCAAACCAACACCAGCTAACACCAGCTCCATCCCTGTCCTGTCAAACTAACACCAGCTCCATCCCTGTCTGTCAAACCAACACCAGCTCCATCCCTGTCCTGTCAAACTAACACCAGCTCCATCCCTGTCCTGTCAAACTAACACCAGCTCCATCCCTGTCCTGTCCTGTCCTGTCAAACCAACACCAGCTCCATCCCTGTCCTGTCAAACACAACACCAGCTCCATCCCTGTCCCTGTCAAACCAACACCAGCTCCATCCCTGTCCTTTCAAACAAACACCAGCTCCATCCCTGTCCTGTCAAACCAACACCAGCTCCATCCCTGTCCTGTCAAACCAACACCAGCTCCATCCCTGTCCTTTCAAACAAACACCAGCTCCATCCCTGTCCTGTCAACCTAACACCAGCTCCATCCCTAACCTGTGTCAAACTAACACCAGCTCCATCCCTGTCCTGTCAAACCAACACCAGCTCCATCCCTGTCCTGTCAAACCAACACCAGCTCCATCCCTGTCCTTGTCAAACAAACACCAGCTCCATCCCTGTCCTGTCAAACCAACACCAGCTCCATCCCTGTCCTGTTCAAACAAACACCAGCTCCATCCCTGTCCTGTCAAACCAACACCAGCTCCATCCCTGTCTTGTCCTGTCAAACTAACACCAGCTCCATCCCTGTCCTGTCACTGTCAACACCAGCACCATCCCTGTCCTGTCAAACCAACACCAGCTCCATCCCTGTCCTGTCAAACCAACACCAGCTCCATCCCTGTCTTGTCCTGTCAAACCAACACCAGCTCCATCCCTGTCCTGTCAAACCAACACCAGCTCCATCCCTGTCCTGTCCTGTCAAACCAGCACCAGCTCCATCCCTGTCCTGTCAAACCAACACCAGCTCCATCCCTGTCCTGTCAAAACAACACCAGCTCCATCCCTGTCTTGTCCTGTCAAACTAACACCAGCTCCATCCCTGTCCTGTCCTGTCAAACCAACACCAGCTCCATCCCTGTCCTGTCAAACCAACACCAGCTCCATCCCTGTCCTTTCAAACCAACACTAGCTCCATCCCTGTCTTGTCCTGTCAAACCAACACCAGCTCCATCCCTGTCCTGTCAAACCAACACCAGCTCCATCCCTGTCCTTTCAAACCAACACCAGCTCCATCCCTGTCCTGTCAAACCAACACCAGCTCCATCCCTGTCCTGTCAAACTAACACCAGCTCCATCCCTGTCCTGTCAAACCAACACCAGCTCCATCCCTGTCCTGTCAAACCAACACCAGCTCCATCCCTGTCCTGTCAAACCAACACCAGCTCCATCCCTGTCCTGTCAAACCAACACCAGCTCCATCCCTGTCCTTTCAAACAAACACCAGCTCCATCCCTGTCCTGTCAAACCAACACCAGCTCCATCCCTGTCCTGTCAAACCAACACCAGCTCCATCCCTGTCCTTTCAAACAAACACCAGCTCCATCCCTGTCCTGTCAACCTAACACCAGCTCCATCCCTAACCTGTCAAACTAACACCAGCTCCATCCCTGTCCTGTCAAACCAACACCAGCTCCATCCCTGTCCTGTCAAACCAACACCAGCTCCATCCCTGTCCTTTCAAACAAACACCAGCTCCATCCCTGTCCTGTCAAACCAACACCAGCTCCATCCCTGTCCTTTCAAACAAACACCAGCTCCATCCCTGTCCTGTCAAACCAACACCAGCTCCATCCCTGTCTTGTCCTGTCAAACTAACACCAGCTCCATCCCTGTCCTGTCCTGTCAACACCAGCACCATCCCTGTCCTGTCAAACCAACACCAGCTCCATCCCTGTCCTGTCAAAACAACACCAGCTCCATCCCTGTCGTGTCCTGTCAAACTAACACCAGCTCCATCCCTGTCCTGTCCTGTCAAACTAACACCAGCTCCATCCCTGTCCTGTCCTGTCAAACTAACACCAGCTCCATCCCTGTCCTGTCCTGTCAAACCAACACCAGCTCCATCCCTGTCCTGTCAAACCAACACCAGCTCCATCCCTGTCCTGTCAAACCAGCACCAGCTCCATCCCTGTCCTGTCAAACCAACACCAGCTCCATCCCTGTCCTGTCAAACCAACACCAGCTCCATCCCTGTCTTGTCCTGTCAAACTAACACCAGCTCCATCCCTGTCCTGTCCTGTCAAACCAACACCAGCTCCATCCCTGTCCTGTCCTGTCAAACCAACACCAGCTCCATCCCTGTCCTGTCAAACCAACACCAGCTCCATCCCTGTCCTGTCAAACCAACACCAGCTCCATCCCTGTCCTTTCAAACAAACACCAGCTCCATCCCTGTCCTGTCAAACCAACACCAGCTCCATCCCTGTCCTGTCAAACCAACACCAGCTCCATCCCTGTCCTTTCAAACAAACACCAGCTCCATCCCTGTCCTGTCAACCTAACACCAGCTCCATCCCTGTCCTGTCAACCTAACACCAGCTCCATCCCTGTCCTGTCAAACCAACACCAGCTCCATCCCTGTCCTTTCAAACAAACACCAGCTCCATCCCTGTCCTGTCAAACCAACACCAGCTCCATCCCTGTCCTGTCAAACCAACACCAGCTCCATCCCTGTCCTTTCAAACAAACACCAGCTCCATCCCTGTCCTGTCAACCTAACACCAGCTCCATCCCTAACCTGTCAAACTAACACCAGCTCCATCCCTGTCCTGTCAAACCAACACCAGCTCCATCCCTGTCCTGTCAAACCAACACCAGCTCCATCCCTGTCCTTTCAAACAAACACCAGCTCCATCCCTGTCCTGTCAAACCAACACCAGCTCCATCCCTGTCCTTTCAAACAAACACCAGCTCCATCCCTGTCCTGTCAAACCAACACCAGCTCCATCCCTGTCTTGTCCTGTCAAACTAACACCAGCTCCATCCCTGTCCTGTCCTGTCAAACCAGCACCATCCCTGTCCTGTCAAACCAACACCAGCTCCATCCCTGTCCTGTCAAACCAACACCAGCTCCATCCCTGTCTTGTCCTGTCAAACCAACACCAGCTCCATCCCTGTCCTGTCAAACCAACACCAGCTCCATCCCTGTCCTGTCCTGTCAAACCAACACCAGCTCCATCCCTGTCCTGTCAAACCAACACCAGCTCCATCCCTGTCCTGTCAAAACAACACCAGCTCCATCCCTGTCTTGTCCTGTCAAACTAACACCAGCTCCATCCCTGTCCTGTCCTGTCAAACCAACACCAGCTCCATCCCTGTCCTGTCAAACCAACACAAGCTCCATCCCTGTCCTTTCAAACCAACACTAGCTCCATCCCTGTCTTGTCCTGTCAAACCAACACCAGCTCCATCCCTGTCCTGCTCAAACCAACAACAGCTCCATCCCTGTCCTTTCAAACCAACACCAGCTCCATCCCTGTCCTGTCAAACCAACACCAGCTCCATCCCTGTCCTGTCAAACTAACACCAGCTCCATCCCTGTCCTGTCAAACCAACACCAGCTCCATCCCTGTCCTGTCAAACCAACACCAGCTCCATCCCTGTCCTGTCAAACCAACACCAGCTCCATCCCTGTCCTGTCAAACCAACACCAGCTCCATCCCTGTCCTTTCAAACAAACACCAGCTCCATCCCTGTCCTGTCAAACCAACACCAGCTCCATCCCTGTCCTGTCAAACCAACACCAGCTCCATCCCTGTCCTTTCAAACAAACACCAGCTCCATCCCTGTCCTGTCAACCTAACACCAGCTCCATCCCTAACCTGTCAAACTAACACCAGCTCCATCCCTGTCCTGTCAAACCAACACCAGCTCCATCCCTGTCCTGTCAAACCAACACCAGCTCCATCCCTGTCCTTTCAAACAAACACCAGCTCCATCCCTGTCCTGTCAAACCAACACCAGCTCCATCCCTGTCCTTTCAAACAAACACCAGCTCCATCCCTGTCCTGTCAAACCAACACCAGCTCCATCCCTGTCTTGTCCTGTCAAACTAACACCAGCTCCATCCCTGTCCTGTCCTGTCAAACCAGCACCATCCCTGTCCTGTCAAACCAACACCAGCTCCATCCCTGTCCTGTCAAAACAACACCAGCTCCATCCCTGTCTTGTCCTGTCAAACTAACACCAGCTCCATCCCTGTCCTGTCCTGTCAAACTAACACCAGCTCCATCCCTGTCCTGTCCTGTCAAACTAACACCAGCTCCATCCCTGTCCTGTCCTGTCAAACCAACACCAGCTCCATCCCTGTCCTGTCAAACCAACACCAGCTCCATCCCTGTCCTGTCAAACCAGCACCAGCTCCATCCCTGTCCTGTCAAACCAACACCAGCTCCATCCCTGTCCTGTCAAAACAACACCAGCTCCATCCCTGTCTTGTCCTGTCAAACTAACACCAGCTCCATCCCTGTCCTGTCCTGTCAAACTAACACCAGCTCCATCCCTGTCCTGTCTGTCAAACCAACACCAGCTCCATCCCTGTCCTGTCAAACCAACACCAGCTCCATCCCTGTCCTGTCAAACCAACACCAGCTCCATCCCTGTCCTTTCAAACAAACACCAGCTCCATCCCTGTCCTGTCAAACCAACACCAGCTCCATCCCTGTCCTGTCAAACCAACACCAGCTCCATCCCTGTCCTTTCAAACAAACACCAGCTCCATCCCTGTCCTGTCAACCTAACACCAGCTCCATCCCTAACCTGTCAAACTAACACCAGCTCCATCCCTGTCCTGTCAAACCAACACCAGCTCCATCCCTGTCCTGTCAAACCAACACCAGCTCCATCCCTGTCCTTTCAAACAAACACCAGCTCCATCCCTGTCCTGTCAAACCAACACCAGCTCCATCCCTGTCCTTTCAAACAAACACCAGCTCCATCCCTGTCCTGTCAAACCAACACCAGCTCCATCCCTGTCTGTCCTGTCAAACTAACACCAGCTCCATCCCTGTCCTGTCCTGTCAAACCAGCACCATCCCTGTCCTGTCAAACCAACACCAGCTCCATCCCTGTCCTGTCAAAACAACACCAGCTCCATCCCTGTCTGTCCTGTCAAACTAACACCAGCTCCATCCCTGTCCTGCCTGTCAAACTAACACCAGCTCCATCCCTGTCCTGTCCTGTCAAACCAACACCAGCTCCATCCCTGTCCTGTCAAACCAACACCAGCTCCATCCCTGTCCTGTCAAACCAACACCAGCTCCATCCCTGTCCTGTCAAACCAACACCAGCTCCATCCCTGTCCTGTCAAACACAACACCAGCTCCATCCCTGTCCTGTCAAACCAACACCAGCTCCATCCCTGTCTTGTCCTGTCAAACTAACACCAGCTCCATCCCTGTCCTGTCCTGTCAAACCAACACCAGCTCCATCCCTGTCCTGTCAAACCAACACCAGCTCCATCCCTGTCCTGTCAAACCAACACCAGCTCCATCCCTGTCTTGTCCTGTCAAACCAACACCAGCTCCATCCCTGTCTCTGTCAAACCAACACCAGCTCCATCCCTGTCCTGTCCTGTCAAACTAACACCAGCTCCATCCTGTCCTGTCCTGTCAAACCAACACCAGCTCCATCCTGTCCTGTCAAAACCAACACCAGCTCCATCCCTGTCCTGTCAAACCAGCACCAGCTCCATCCCTGTCCTGTCAAACCAACACCAGCTCCATCCCTGTCCTGTCAAAACAACACCAGCTCCATCCCTGTCTTGTCCTGTCAAACTAACACCAGCTCCATCCCTGTCCTGTCCTGTCAAACTAACACCAGCTCCATCCCTGTCCTGTCCTGTCAAACCAACACCAGCTCCATCTCCCTGTCCTGTCAAGCCAACACCAGCTCCATCCCTGTCCTGTCAAACCAACACCAGCTCCATCCCTGTCCTGTCAAACCAACACCAGCTCCATCCCTGTCTTGTCCTGTCAAACCAACACCAGCTCCATCCCTGTCCTGTCAAACCAACACCAGCTCCATCCCTGTCCTGTCAAACCAACACCAGCTCCATCCCTGTCCTGTCAAACCAACACCAGCTCCATCCCTGTCCTTTCAAACAAACACCAGCTCCATCCCTGTCCGCGTCAACCTAACACCGGCTCCATACCTAACCTGTCCCACAACCTAACACCAGCTCCATCCCTGTCCACCTGTCAAACTAGCACCAGCGTCATCCTGTCTGTCAAACCAACACCAGCTCCATCCCTGTCCTGTCAAACCAACACCAGCTCCATCCCTGTCCTGTCAAACCAACACCAGCTCCATCCCTGTCCTGTCAAACCAACACCAGCTCCATCCCTGTCCTTTCAAACAAACACCAGCTCCATCCCTGTCCTGTCAAACCAACACCAGCTCCATCCCTGTCCTGTCAAACCAACACCAGCTCCATCCCTGTCCTTTCAAACAAACACCAGCTCCATCCCTGTCCTGTCAACCTAACACCAGCTCCATCCCTAACCTGTCAAACTAACACCAGCTCCATCCCTGTCCTGTCAAACCAACACCAGCTCCATCCCTGTCCTGTCAAACCAACACCAGCTCCATCCCTGTCCTTTCAAACAAACACCAGCTCCATCCCTGTCCTGTCAAACCAACACCAGCTCCATCCCTGTCCTTTCAAACAAACACCAGCTCCATCCCTGTCCTGTCAAACCAACACCAGCTCCATCCCTGTCTTGTCCTGTCAAACTAACACCAGCTCCATCCCTGTCCTGTCCTGTCAAACCAGCACCATCCCTGTCCTGTCAAACCAACACCAGCTCCATCCCTGTCCTGTCATAAACTAACACCAGCTCCATCCCTGTCTTGTCCTGTCAAACCAACACCAGCTCCATCCCTGTCCTGTCTGTCAAACCAACACCAGCTCCATCCCTGTCCTGTCCTGTCAAACTAACACCAGCTCCATCCCTGTCCTGTCCTGTCAAACCAACACCAGCTCCATCCCTGTCCTGTCAAACCAACACCAGCTCCATCCCTGTCCTGTCAAACCAGCACCAGCTCCATCCCTGTCCTGTCAAACCAACACCAGCTCCATCCCTGTCCTGTCAAAACAACACCAGCTCCATCCCTGTCTTGTCCTGTCAAACTAACACCAGCTCCATCCCTGTCTGTCCTGTCAAACTAACACCAGCTCCATCCCTGTCCTGTCCTGTCAAACCAACACCAGCTCCATCCCTGTCCTGTCAAACCAACACCAGCTCCATCCCTGTCCTGTCAAACCAACACCAGCTCCATCCCTGTCCTGTCTGTCAAACCAACACCAGCTCCATCCCTGTCCTGTCAAACCAACACCAGCTCCATCCCTGTCCTGTCAAACCAACACCAGCTCCATCCTGTCCTGTCAAACCAACACCAGCTCCATCCCTGTCCCTGTCCTGCCAAATGACACCAGCTCCCGTCCCCAGTCCCATCAGCCTAACACCAGCTCCATCCCTGTCCTGTCAAACCAACACCAGCTCCATCCCTGTCCTGTCAAACCAACACCAGCTCCATCCCTGTCGCTGTCGATCCAACACCAGCTCCATCCTGTCCTGTCAAGCCAACACCAGCTCCATCCCTGTCCTGTCAAACACACCAACATCCGAGACTGGCGCGATCACTCTGTCCTGTCAAACTAACACCAGCTCCATCCCTACCTGTCCTGTCAAAGCAAGCGACCAGCTCCATCCATGTCCTTCGTCGCAATCGGGAGGCCAACACCAGCTCCATCCCTGTCCTGTCCTTAAACCAACACCAGCTCCATCCCTGTCCTGTCAAATCAAACACCAGCTCCATCCCGTCGTCCTGTCAAACCAACACCAGCTCCATCCTGTCTGTCAAACCAACACCAGCTCGCATCCTGCCTGTCAAACCAACACCAGCTCCATCGCCTGTCGCTATCCTGTCAAACCAACACCAGCTCCATCCCTGTCCATGTCAATGCCAAACCAGCGCCATCCCTGTCCTGTCAAACCAACACCAGCTCCATCCCTGTCCAACAAATCAGCGCCAGCTCCATCCGCTGTCCTGTCAAACCAACACCAACTCCATCCCTGTCCTATGTCAACTAATCACCAGCTCCATCCCTGTCATCCTGTCAAACCAACACCAGCTCCATCCCTCGTCCTGTCAAACCAACACCAGCTCCATCCGTCTGTCAAGCCAACACCAGCTCCATCCTGTCTTGGCTGTAAACATAACACCAGCTCCATCCCTGTCCCGTCTGTCAAACCAACACCAGCTCCATCCCTGTCCTGTCAAACTAACTACTCTGCTCCATCCCTGTCCTGTCAAACCAACACTCAGCTCCATCCCTGTACCTTCCTGTCAAACCAACACCAGCTCCATCCTGTCCTATCAAACTAACATAGCCCATCCCTGTCCTGTCAAACCAACACCAGCTCCATCCCTGTCCTGTCAAACTAATACCAGCTCCATCCCCTGTCCTGTCAAACTAACACCAGCTCCATCCCTGACGTCCTGTCAAACTAACACCAGCTCCATCCTGTCTGCTGTCAAACTAACACCAGCTCCATCCTGTCCTGTCCTGTCAAACCAACACCAGCTCCATCACTGTCCGTATCAAACCAGCACCAGCTCCATCCCTGTCCTGTCAAACACAACACCAACTCCATCCCTGTCGCTGTCAGAACCAACACCAGCTCCATCCCCGACCTGTGTATCAAACCAACACCGGCTCCATCCCTGTCCCATCAGACAAACA
>NW_027014385.1:0-13639 GCF_036934945.1 Oncorhynchus masou masou | reverse complement strand
CCAGTCCCTCCCTCCTCCAGCCCCTCCCCCTCCAGTCCCTCCCTCCCCTCCAGTCCCTCCCTCCCCCTCCAGACCCTCCCCCTCCAGACCCCTCCCCCTCCAGACCCTCCCCTCCAGACCCTCCCCCCTTCTGGATGTCACTGCCAATTACACTCTTTCTCTCCTCTTTTCCACCCTCTAGTTTTTTCTTGTTCTGTGTCTCTCATTGCTCTGGGTTGCAGTCAGTCTCACATACACTAGGCCTGTATGTGTCTTTGTGGTTTGTTCTTTATGGTCTCAGTCGATCATAAAGCTCATGTTTGATCACTAGGGAGGAGGACTCCACGTCCTCATCCACCTCCCCTCCCTCCGGGGGCAGGGAGTTTAACACCACACACACACACACACACACACACACACACACACACATAAAACCTCCTTGCCGCCAGGTATTCTCCTATAGGCTGTTGAACTAGGACTCTGACACTGGGAGGAGCATCTAGCTTTGACATGGTCAGGTTTTTACAAGGATTCAACTGTCAACTCTGAATGGGACTAATAACGAATACTGATGTTGTAGATGTTATCTGACTTTTACTGTTGCTAGTCTGGTTGCCAGGGAACGACCGCTTCACTCCACTACAGAATCTGTATTCACATACAGCACATTACATTGTGTTTGTTGTAACAGATGTTTACAATAGTTCCCCTAATGTGCTGGTCTAGCCAGTTTGCTGATTTGGTAAACATATAGATCCGGAGACCTAGCTGACCCAATTGTATTACTATTACCAAGCACTGAGAATGAGGAAGGCCTTCCTGAGTGCAGAGAGGACATTTGAGTCTTGTTATTCCTCATCATCAGCGGCTGTGTGATGAGACATGGCCTTTCTGTGCTAACCTGTTCCCAGATCTGTTGTTGCTGACTCCGACTGACTGCACAAACAGATGTGGGACTGAACCAGTCTGTGCTTACTGCCTCTCCTCTGTATAATCTCCCCTCAGTTCCCTCTGCCTCCGCCGCCCACATCTCTTCATCTCATCTGTTATTAACTGATGACCTTTCATTTTCTATTTTCTCTTTCCTCAAATTGGCTTGTTTCTCCCGGCCTGGTAAAATAGAAGCAGTCATGAGCTTCTGTCTGGTTTAGATGGACGTGGGCCACGTCACATGATGCTACTGCTATAGATGGAAAAAGAGAAGGCTTTCTGACTGTCCCAAACTACACCCTATGTCCCATGTACAGTAGTGCACTACTTTGGACCAGGCCCATGGCACCCAGGGGACAAACCCAGAGGCTCAGTGAGGGATTCTGTGAAGGTCACCAGTAGGGGAGACGGTGGGTCAGCTGTGCTGTGTTCTTATATTTTAAGAGAAGTAGAGGGCAAACCTGTCTGCATTCAGTGCTTCCTCAGCTGCTTCTGTAGATCAGACAGTTCTGTGATTTGTCAGGCAGCCTGACCTCAGTGGAATTCCTCAGTCAACCAGTGAAGCCAGTATAGGCAGGCTAACCCCCACACTGGTGAAATTATTTCTGCAGGAAGAGCAATCCTGAAATACTAAATACCATAGAGGTTTTGCGCTACGTTTCTTCCGAATCACTTTTTCTTCAATTACCTGAAACCTAAAAACTCAGTCCTCAGTTGTCCTCAGTGTCAGCAAGGCTCTCTCTCTGTCATGTCTTCAACACACAGACAAGCCCCATCTCCCACTTTCACTGTGACTTCCCCTCCCTCTGACTCCTCTGTACCGACCGGCTCCCCCCTCCTCTGTACCCCCCCTCCTCTGTACCGGCTCCCCCTCCTCTGTACCGACTCCCCCCTCCCCTCCTCTGTACCGACTCCCCCTCCTCCTCTGTACCCCCTCCCTCCTCCCCTCCCCTCCCCCTTCCCTCCCGACTCCTCTCTCCCTCTGTACCGGACTCCCCCTCCCCACTGTACTGACTCCCCCCCTCCCGACCCCCCTCCTCCGTACCGACCCCCGCCCTCCCCCCTCCGCTCCCCCCTCCTCTGTACCGACTCCCCCCCCCCCTCCCCTCCCCCCCCCCCTCCTCTGTACCGACTCCCCCCTCCTCTTTGACTCCCCCCTCCTCTGTACCGACTCCCCCCCTCCCGACTCTCACCCCCCCTCTCTGACTCCCCCCTCTGTACTCCCCCCTCCCTCCTGTACCGACTCTTAGACCACTCCCCCTCCTCTGTACCGACTCCCCCTCCTCTGTACTGACTCCCCCCCTCCTCTGTACCGACTCCCCCTCCTCTGACTGACTCTGTACCGACTCCCCACTCCCCTCTCCTCTGTACCGACTCCCCCCTCTGTACCGACCCCCCCTCCTCTGTACCGACTCCCCCCTCCTCTGTACCGACTCCCTCCTCTGTACCGACTCCCCCGACTCCCCCTCCTCTGTACCGACTCCCCCTCCTCTGTACCCTCTGTACCGACTCCCTCCTCCCTCCCTCTGTACCGACTCCCCCTCCTCTGTACCGACTCCCCCTCTGCTCCCCCCTCCTGTACCGACCCTCTGTACCGACTCTCCCCCCTCCCTGTACTCCCCCCCCCCTCCGACTCCCCCCCTCTGTACCGACTCCCCCTCCTCTGTACCGACTCCCCCCCCTCCTCTGTACCGACTCCCCCTCCTCCTCTCCCCCTACTCCCCCCCTCCCTGTACCGACTCCCTGTACCGACTCCCTGTACCCTCCTCCTCTGTACCGACTCCCCCCCTCCTCTGTACCGACTCCCCCTCCCCCTCCTCTGTACCGCTCCCCCTCCTCTGCCCTCCCCCTCTCTGTACTCCCCCTCCTCTGCTTCCCCCCCCTCTGTACCAACTCTCCCAGGATATCCTGTCCATCCTAAGGGGCCACAGAATCCCAGGGAGAAGAATGACTTGCAGCCCTCATGTTAGCTGTGAAGGGTTTCCATCATGGCCTGTTGTAAAGGGGACTGTGGAGAGTTGTCGACAGCAGCTGAAGGATGCCACCTCATCTAGTGCTTGGTATTCTAGTGACAGGGGCTGGCAGGAAGACATTCTGAGGCTGACTACGTGTTGGGGGCTGCCCTCCCCTTTACACCAGTTAATCCGTTGCTTTGATCCCTCCTTATAGTCCTGAGGTGTTTTAATCACCACGACACAACTCTGCAACCAGAAACACTTGTGTGGATGGCCGGGTGGATGGCCGGGTGGATGCCCGATGCCCGGGTGATGGATGGCCGGGTGGATGCCCCATGGACCCGGCATCCAATGTAATCCATGTATTTTTGTGTTACTGCCATGAGATGATCTCATCATGCAGACAGATGTGACAGTCTTTTTTTCTTCTCTTTGACTGATCTCGTCATTGTGATATGTGTTTACATAACCCTGCTTGTCAAAAACCAAGCTCCCATGTACTCAGAATTACTCCATGTAATCAGTGTAAGTCTATAGTAAGGTTTTTAGGAAATCCCAGTGATTTTTAAGTACAGGACAGACAGACGGCTAGTCAGCGAGGAACCATGAACCGTGCTTATTGACCGTCATGGCTGATGGCGGTGGTGGGTGACCTCAGCTCTAGGGGTCACCACACAGGGTTGTCTGGGAGACGTAAATCCTGTGTTATGATAATGACAGAGCAGCTTCCCTGGACCCCCCCAGTCACTGTGACTCTGCATGCCTTTCCCCTGTGGGATCAGAGGAGGGATTTGTCACGGGAATATAGGACTAATACTTGACCCGTCTATCAGATTGGTATGGATTTTAGCTGCTGGGAACTAACGTGTAACCTATGGCATTTCCTTGGATGTGAGGAATCAATGTGAGCTGAAGTAACCAAGAGAGGTCAATGGACCAATTGGGAATCAATCCCGTTGCTCCAACTCAGTGATCCATCACATTACTTCTTGGAGGTATTTTGCTTCAGGAAAGTTGTGTGGATACATCATGTCAGGTTAGACATTGGCTTCATGTGAAGTACTGAAGTTAAAAATGAAGTCCTTTGACTCTTAGACAGACTGTGTCAGTGACTGTAGAGCTGCAACCCAAGAAAATCATGTCTTGTCATGTTACTTACTTACACACACACACAATCCAGACCGCGTCTGGATGACGCTGATGGTATATAATGACCCAGCGTGCTCCCGTCTCTCTCCCCCTTCGTCCTCTGTTCTCCCAGCTCTGTAGACCCGACTCTTATTACAGCCTCCTGCCTCAGACTGTTACCCTCAGTGACAGTTCCACTGGCTGCGTCCCAAACGCCACCTATATAGTGCACTACAATTTGACCAGGGCCCATCTAGGAAATAGGGTGCCATTTGGTACACAGCTGCTTGCTCCCAGTCCAGTCATATGTATATAATGTCCGGGGTGTTTTCATCCCTTTGCTTGTGTGCTGGAGAGCTGGACTATTTAAATCTGCCAGACCGGACAGACGGATTCTTAAGAGCAATTAAAAAAAACATACGTTTATATATGAATTGTACTGTGAATTCTAAAAGGAACGCACAGCTTTGAGAACTGACGTTAATGCTGAAATTATAAAGAGCTGGCAAGTCAAGTCAACGGCCAAGTGCAGTCAGAACGTGAGGTTGGAATGAAGAGCTGTTTGGAAAATGAAGAGCTGTTTGGAAAATGAAGAGCTGTTTGGAAAATGAAGAGCTGTTTGGAAAATGAAGAGCTGTTTGGAAAATGAAGAGCTGTTTGGAAAATGAAGAGCTGTTTGGAAAATGAAGAGCTGTTTGGAAAATGAAGAGCTGTTTGGAAAATGAAGAGCTGTTTGGAAAATGAAGAGCTGTTTGGAAAATCAAGAGCTGTTTGGAAAATCAAGAGCTGTTTGGAAAATCAAGAGCTGTTTGGAAAATCAAGAGCTGTTTGGAAAATGAAGAGCTGTTTGGAAAATGAAGAGCTGTTTGGAAAATCAAGAGCTGCTTGGAAAATGAAGAGCTGTTTGGAAAATGAAGAGCTGTTTGGAAAATGAAGGGCTGTTTGGAAATGAAGAGCTGTTTTGGAAAATGAAGAGCTGTTTGGAAAATGAAGAGCTGTTTGGAAAATGAAGAGCTGTTGGAAAAGAAGAGCTGTTTGGAAAATGAAGAGCTGCTTTGAAAAATGAAGAGCTGTTTGGAAAATGAAGAGCTGTTTGGAAAATGAAGAGCTGTTTGGAAAATCAAGAGCTGTTTGGAAAATGGCGAGCTGTTTGGAAAAAGCTGTTTGGAAAATCAAAAAAGAGCTGTTTGGAAAATCAAGAGCTGTTTGGAAAAAGAGAGCTGTTTGGAAAAAAGAAGAGCTGTTTGGAAAAAAAGAAGAGCTGTTTGGAAAATGAAGTGCTGTTTTGACATTTCTGCATGTTTTGGTGGGATGGTGTTTTGGCCTTCCATGGTGACATCACCATGCGGTAAATTAGTTAATAGACCAATAAGAAAGAGTTCCAAACCTCTCTGCCAATAACGGCCAAAATAAAAAACTAATTCTCTCCACCAGAACACTCCCAGACAGTTCTAGTAAAATTCTTGCTTGAGAAATGTCTCTTTGCTAAGAAACTATATTTTTGCTTATTTTTGACCAATTCAATTGAAAACAAATGACTGTAATGCACTTATTTGTTCCCCAGAAAGGATTTGGTATTGAGATAAAAGCTGACGTATTGGACTTTTTCAAGATCATAATTAGTCCTTTTCTCTTCCACAATGGGGTGATTCTCCATTGACTAAGTGACAATTTGACTTAATTGGAAGACAGGATTCACCCTCACATACCAAGCTAGTCCACCCACACCGTCCTCACATCAAGTCTCTCCACCCTCCCTCTGCCTCTGGTCTTTGTAAAGCATTTTAAATGTACCTTTTCATTTCTCTCTCCATTGTTGGCTGTTCTGTGAGGGGCAGAAAGGAACCAGCATGTAACCAGCTTAATGGACCTCTATTCACTGTGAGAGTTTCACCCGTAATGAGGCCTTTAATCATCCTGTTATTGGAATACCTGTCCTCCTTAATTCCATTACCTCTTCCGCTGTCATCCCTTACTTTGTTTGGCCCCAGGAATCTCTAGGAGGTGTGTGTGTGTGTGTGTGTGTGTGTGTGTGTGTGTGTAATGTTATATAAGCACAGGTTCTAGATTGGAGGGACAGGGGGGGTTGGTAAAGACTGAGAAGCCACTGTTTTGAGATCTGTAAAGGACAGAGCCTGCAGAACTCAATGTACCAGGTTACAAGAGTTTAGTGAGTCCAACTCTCTCTGCCTGTCGGACCTGTCTCTCACTCTCACATCCCGGTAAGTCTCTTCCTCAATCTCTTTTCTCTTTCAGTCTCTACCTTTCTCTGGAACATTTTCTTCTCTACTGTTTTGACAGTTTGCTTTTCTTTTTATATGACTGTCTGATGGGGGGTGCAGAGAAGAGACTGAGGTAGTAAGAGGAAGGGTTTGTTTCGTTGAGTTATTTCTTTATTAGTCTCTGTGTTTGAGTCTGTGTTGGCTCCTATTCCCATCAATGTTTCTGGGTTCAGGTTATATTGATCAACTTGGTATGAGGAGGATGACTTGCCTTGGGTTCAGGTTGAATCAGAGATGGGTAAGGGAGTTGCTGTTACAAGAACATTTTCATGTATGTAACATCTAGCACACTGAACTGTGGTGAATCAGTCCCTGGTCCTATCACACTTAGAGTACTGTCCTGTTATACGGTCAGTCCCTGGTCCTATCACACTTAGAGTACTGTCCGGTTATACGGTCAGTCCCCTGAATCCCTATCACACTTAGAGTACTGTCCGGTGGTATACGGTACAGTCCCTGGTCCCTATCACTCTTAGAGTACTGTCCGGTTTGCTCACGGTCGGTCGGTCAATCACTCTTAGAGTACTGTCCGGTTATACGGTCGGTCCCGGTCCAATCACTCTTAGAGTACTGTCCGGTTATGGTCAGTCCCTGGTCCTATCACTCTTAGAGTACTGTCCGGTTATACGGTCCAGTCCCTGGTCCTATCACTCTTAGAGTACTGTCGGTTGTACGGTCAGTCCCTGGTCCTATCACTCTTAGAGTACTGTCCGGTTATACGGTCAGTCCCCAGTCCTATCATCTTAAGTACTGTCCAGTTATATGGTCAATTCCTGGTCTAGATTATCTATCTGTATGAATATTACCTGGTCAAATGCATCAGAATACTTCGAAATGCATCCCTCAAAATCTTCACGCATTGAAAACTGACTATCCAGTCTTCTGATTTTCTTAGGAACTGTTTATATTAAAAAAAATCAGTCCCTGGTTTATCACACTTAGTATTTTCCAGATTATTAGTACATCCTATCACACTTAGATACTGTCGGTTACTCTGGCAGTCCCTGGTCCCTATCACACTTAGAGTACTGACTTGGTCAGTACCTGGTCTATACAGAGCCGGTTATAGGTGAATGGATCACTCTTTACTGTCGATTTATATTTATCATCTTAGAACTGGAACTCTTTCAGTCCCTGGTCCCTATCACACTGAGATGGTACTGTCCGGTTATACGGTCAGTCCCGGTAATCACTGCTGAATGGATACTCTTTATCCAATACTGTCTGGTTATATGATCATCTGGTCCTATCACTTAGGTACTGTCTTTGTATGGTCAATTCCTGGTCCTAGATTATCTATCTGTATGAATATTACCCAAATCCATCAGAATCTCTGGCTGAACGTTGAAAACAAATGACTATCCAGTCTTTTGATTTTCTTTGAATGGAATGTTTATATAAAAAAAATATTTCTCTGCTCGAATGGAACTCTTTACCAATCCATAAACCAGACTGCTGAATGGACAAGCTGACTTGAATCTAAGTTCTATATTTCTCTGCTGAATGGAACTCTTTACCAATCCATATTTCTCTGAATGGAACTCTTTACCAATCATATTTATCATCTGAATGGAACTCTTTACCAATCCATATTTCTCTGCTGAATGGAACTCTTTACCAATCCATATTTCTCTGCTGAATGGAACTCTTTACCAATCCATATCATCTGAATGGAACTCTTTACCAATCCATATTTATCATCTGAATGGAATTCTTTACCAATCCATATTTATCATCTGAATGGAACTCTTTACCAATTCATATTTCTCTGCTGAATGGAACTCTTTACCAATCCATATTTCTCTGCTGAATGGAACTCTTTTCCAATCCATATTTCTCTGCTGAATGGGACTCTTTACCAATCCATATTTCTCATCTGAATGGAACTCTTTACCAATCCATATTTCTCTGCTGAATGGAATTCTTTACCAATCCATATTTCTCTGCTGAATGGAACTCTTTACCAATTCATATTTCTCTCTGAATGGAACTTCTTTACAATCCATATTTATCATCTGAATGGAACTCTTTGCAATTCATATTTCTCATCTGAATGGAACTCTTTGCAATCCATATTTCTCTGCTGAATGGAACTCTTTACCAATCCATATTTCTCTGCTGAATGGAACTCTTTACCAATCCATATTTCTCTGCTGAATGGAATTCTTTACCAATCCATATTTATCATCTGAATGGAACTCTTTACCAATTCATATTTCTCTGCTGAATGGATCTCTTTACCAATCCATATTTCTCAGGCAAAAAGTAAATCCACCTTCAAGAAAAAAATAAAAGAACATTTAATGAGACAGACCATATGACTGGACAGGAAGTAGAAAGAACATCTAATGTGATAGACCATATGACTGGACAGGAAGTAGAAAGAACATCTAATGTGATAGACTATGTGAAAAGAACATCTAATGAAATAGACCATATGACTGGACAGGAAATAGAAAGAGCATCTAATGCGATAGACCATATGACTGGACAGGAAATAGAAAGCGTCAACTGAATGTTAAATGTGTTTCCTGTCAGGTATTTTAATTGTCTACTTGTTGAAAGTTTGAAGTCTTGTTTTGTGGTTGTTTGTAATGTCTTGTTAATTGGTGTTGGACTCCAGGAAGATTAGCTAGCGTTATGGCGTTAGCTAATTGGATCCTAATTTTTTTTTTTTTTTTTTTTTTTTTTACAAATGACTTGGTATCAGGAGGATGACTTGCCTTGGGTTCAGGTTGTATGGATCAACTTGGTATCAGGAGGATGACTTGCCTTGGGTTCAGGTTGTATGGATCAACTTGGTATCAGGAGGATGACTTGCCTTGGGTTCAGGTTGTATGGATCAACTTGGTATCAGGAGGATGACTTGCCTTGGGTTCAGGTTGTATGGACCAACTTGGTATCAGGAGGATGACTTGCCTTGGGTTCAGGTTGTATGGATCAACTTGCATCAGGAGGATGACTTGCCTTGGGTTCAGGTTGTATGGATCAACTTGGTATCAGGAGGATGACTTGCCTTGGGTTCAGGTTGTATGGATCAACTTGGTATCAGGAGGATGACTTGCCTTGGGTTCAGATTGTATGGATCAACTTGGTATCAGGAGGATGACTTGCCTTGGGTTCAGTTGTATGGACCAACTTGGTATCAGGAGGATGACTTGCCTTGGGTTCAGGTTGTATGGATCAACTTGGTATCAGGAGGATGACTTGCCTTGGGTCCAGGTTGTATGGATCAACTTGGTATCAGGAGGATGACTTGCCTTGGGTTCAGGTTGTATGGATCAACTTGGTATCAGGAGGATGACTTGCCTTGGGTTCAGGTTGTATGGACCAACTTGGTATCAGGAAGATGACTTGCCTTGGGTCCAGGTTGTATGGATCAACTTGGTATCAGGAGGATGACTTGCCTTGGGTTCAGGTTGTATGGACCAACTTGGTATCAGGAAGATGACTTGCCTTGGGTTCAGGTTGTATGGATCAACTTGGTATCAGGAAGATGACTTGCCTTGGGTTCAGGTTGTATGGACCAACTTGGTATCAGGAAGATGACTTGCCTTGGGTCCAGGTTGTATGGATCAACTTGGTATCAGGAGGATGACTTGCCTTGGGTCCAGGTTGTATGGATCAACTTGGTATCAGGATGACTTTTGCCTTGGGTCCAGGTTGTATGGATCAACTTGGTATCAGGAGGATGACTTGCCTTGGGTCCAGGTTGTATGGATCAACTTGGTATCAGGAGGATGACTTGCCTTGGGTTCAGGTTGTATGGATCAACTTGGTATCAGGAGGATGACTTGCCTTGGGTTCAGGTTGTATGGATCAACTTGGTATCAGAGGATGACCTTGAATCTCACTGCCCTGATGTTGGGCTGGACTCATTCATCTCAACAACTGGATCCTCTTGATGTGGACTTTATTAAAGTCCTGCGTTTCAAGACTCTCTTAGAACCGTTTGTCCTCCCTGACTAGGACCTTTTTGTTTAAAGGTTGTGCATCTGACAAAATGCTGATTGGTGGAAATACAGTATTTATTTGGCCTGATTTGGATCAAATGAGCTTTTAGTCTTTTATTTTCTATAGATGCTGCTTCCATCTGCGTCTGAAAGGATGGCAAAAGTATTGGTGTGAGTTCTAATGGTGTCTGAAAATAGACTTGTCACCAAGTTGTGAGAGACGAGTTGTTTACATGTTTATCTCAGGGGAATGACACCCAGCTGTTCCTGATTTGATCAATGTTGTCCAGTAAAACATGTTTGTATGGTAGGCTAATGGGGCTCGCATGTTGTGTGCACATGTATGTTGCTGTTGATCCTGTTATGCTTGGGGCCCAGGTTTACTGAAGCGTCTCGAGCCAGACTTTGGCTACATTGGGCTGAGCCGGTGACAGACTTCCAAGTCTGTCTCAGCTAAAGCTTCAGGCCTGCCACACCACACACTCCCCGAGTTAAATCAACACGGCTGGTTACCCTGGCTGTTTAGAGCTCACTGGGGCCCACAAAACACACAACACACACCCCTTTATGGTCTCTGTCGTAAGGAAAATTACCCACTGCTCCACCCAGCAGTTACCCACTGCTCCACCCAGCAGTTACCCACTGCTCCACCCAGCAGTTACCCTCTGCGACACCCAATCAGAATTGAAAGTTGTTTTTTAACTGAGATCCCCTCTTTTCTCTTTTTCTCTCTCTCTCTTGCTGTTTCTCTCTCTCTCTCTCTCTCTCTCTCTCTGTTTCTCCCTCTCTCTCGCTGTTTCTCTCTCTTGATTCCTTGGCCTTGATCTTTCCACTAGACGCCCCCCTGCTCGATAATGAGGTGAAATGGGGGTCTCTGTTGGCCTCATGCTTCAGCTGGCACATTGATTTAATGTTCTCCTGTGTTTCTGCCCCCACAGGGAGTCAAGCCGGCCAGCTTTGACAAGGTAGCCATACCAGAAGTGAAGGAAATCATCGAGGGATGCATCCGCCAGAACAAAGATGAGAGGTGAGCGTGTGTGTGTGTGTGTGTGTGTGTGTGTACACAAACACACACACCTTGGGGTGCTGTTAGTCCTTTCATCTGTCATTCACACACATGATGTTCAGAGTCTGAGGGCCTGAAGGCCTTGGCCAGCCTGCCGCTTAGTTCTCCCTGAGTACTTAGTCCTACAAACAGGCCCCACGTGCGCGCACACACACACACACACACACACACACACTGCCACTCTGAATCGCCACATAAATCTCCCACAGTTTGTGGACAGAGTGTTTTCCTTTACCACTCTCTGTTCCTATTGAACCAAAACAAGAGGAACTGAACCTGTATTACTGTCTCTAGCTGGCGACTACCTGTGTCTATCAAAACCCCTCATCACTGTTTAAATATGAATGTCACTCATGGTTGCCTTGACTACGTGGCAGTTTTTGCCTAGAGCAGTATCCTTCAAAGTCGGGGTCGTGACACTGAAGTGGGGTCGCCAAAATAAAATACAAATTAACAGTACCGAATATTTTATGGGGCAAGTAACTGAAGTTTTAGAGAAAAGATAATTTTAAAGATACAGTTGTATGGAATAAATGATGTATTTATTGGTTTATTTCCATTTGGATAAGAGTTGAAAATGCAATGAATTGAAGGTTATTTGTTGATTTTTAAGGTTGTCATTAGATTTGGGGCAAGAGATTATTGGGAAAATAATGGGGTCCCCTGACATTCTACTGTAAAAAATGGTGTCCCCGCTGAAAAAGCTTGAATGCCCCTGGCCTAGAGGGGGAACAAACTGACTTGTTTTGAAGAACACTTTTTTTGGTAAAGTTTTTATGAAATGTCCATCAGTTTTACTAGTCATGAAGATTTACAGCCTTTATGTTTAACTACGTGTCAATCCTTAGAAGGCTTTGTTGATGCGTTTTTAAGAAACGTTTCACTACATCTCAGTATGTGAGAGATATATACTGTGTGTCTTTATAAAGTTTGCATTTGAAGGTCGACTTTACTCAGTGAGGCCAGTTGAGTAGTGAATGATTTTGTCAATGAGTGAGAGCTGGAAAGACTGCTGTCTCACACACACAACTGACAAGTCAATATATCCCTCTGCTATGCTGCACTGTGTTTGCACTATGAAGGCCGTTCAGTCCTTGAACTAAGGGCAACAATTTTGCATTAGTGCATTGAAATATGAAATGTGGGGGAGGAATGCAAGCAATATTTGGTCATTTGTTGTCAGATGAAACCCCGGTGTGATGTTTCACTGATGATGCAGTGGAAAGACTGATGGTGACTTAGCTGTGTTTCTCTGGTGTGAACTGTTTAACGATGCATGAACACTGGGAGATGGTAAAATCCCTGTTGCATAAATGTGCTTTTAGTAGCCAAGCCGCCGGTTGTATTAATACATCTATGCTGTCTCCGACTAGTAGGATTCATCTCTATCTTTTATTGTCATTCTAATAAAAGTCTGTTATAGACATAATATCATACAACACCATGCAACAAAAACCAAACTACACCCTTGAGAAAAGAAAAGTGCACTAAAGCTTTTAATATGTGGCTAGGATGTTATTCCCACTAGCCTAAGTATAATCAAGCTATGTTCTTTCCCCACTCTGGGTCCTTAATGATGCATGGTTGAGGTTTTAGACAGAACAATGGATAAAAAGACTGACTTAAACTCTGTTGTCTAACAACATCATTTGTATGTTTACTATTTAAACTAAAGCCTTGGGTTTTTCCCAACTTTGTCATTATCCTGGTACTTGATACTAATGTTGCATGGTTGTGGTTTGTTACCTCAACGATGCATGGAAAGGCTGGCTATACTGTGCAGACATTCTCACTGTGTTTGTTATCAAGACTATAGTCTTGTTTTTTCACACTGATTTATATACAGCTCTGTCTAAAGTACCAGAAGAATGACAGGTTAATGATTGAGGTTAACTTAACGATGCATGAAATGTATGACTTAACTATGAGGTCGGTCTCAACAATAATAGTATGCTTGCTATTTAAACTAGACTCACTAGTGCAGGGCTCTCCAACCCTGTTTCTGGAGAGCTAGCGTCCTGTAGGTTTTCTCTCCAACCCTGTTCCTGGAGAGCTAGCGTCCTGTAGGTTTTCTCTCCAACCCTGTTCCTGGAGAGCTAGCGTCCTGTAGGTTTTTCACTCCAACCCTGTTCCCGGAGAGCTAGCGTCCTGTAGGTTTTCACTCCAACCCTGTTCCTGGAGAGCTAGCGTCCTGTAGGTTTTCTCTCCAACCCTGTTACTGGAGAGCTAGCGTCCTGTAGGTTTTCACTCCAACCCTGTTCCTGGAGAGCTAGCGTCCTGTAGGTTTTCTCTCCAACCCTGTTCCTGGAGAGCTAGCGTCCTGTAGGTTTTCACTCCAACCCTGTT
>NW_027014384.1:0-13640 GCF_036934945.1 Oncorhynchus masou masou | reverse complement strand
TGGGGCGGCAGGGTAGCCTAGTGGTTAGAGCGTTGGACTAGTAACCGAGTTGCAAGTTCAAATCCCTGAGCTGACAAGATACAAATCTGTCGTTCTGCCCCTGAACAGGCAGTTAACCCACTGTTCCTAGGCCGTCATTGAAAATAAGAATTTGTTCTTAACTGACTTGCCTAGTTAAATAAAGGTAAAATAAAATAGTCTCTAAGAGCTTTGCACACCTGGATTGGGCAATATTTACCCATTATTCTTCCAGAAATCTTCAAGCTCTGTCAAAGTGTTGGGGATCATGGCTCGACAGCAATTTTCAATGACATTTCAGTCAAAACTAATGTGACCAGTCAGGAACTTTGTAGATTATTGTTTTTCTGAAAGGTGCATTCCTCTCCCAGTGTCTGGTGATCGCGAGGGCCCCGCGGTGGCGGCCGTAGGCCACGGGGGACCACTCGATTTTGCCGTTTTTTGACAGCAACGGCGTCTCCCGTTGGTCCGGGGCCGAGGAGATCTCTTCCTCGCGTCGGTCCTCGTGCTCGTCCTCGGGCGGCTCTTCCTCGGGCTCTTCCTCAGAAGAGGGAGAAGAGGCATCGTCGACCTCGCGGCGCCCGGGGTTTTATCCGTCTTCGTCTTCTGAAACCTCTTCCTCCTCCTCCTGGCAATCCGAGTAGTCTTCTTGGTCCACGCTGGAAAATATCTGTTCTAGAACCTGCGCGGCCGTAAAACGCACGGCCATGGCCGCTCGGCTCCACTGATCGGATCCGCTGAGCGGCGGGGAAGAGCGCACTTGGCACGGTTGGGGGGCCGGTCACTGTGCGTGTGTGTGTGTATGGGGGTGGATGCCGCTGACAATATTAGTAATATTAGTATCCTCTCTACGTAGGCCCGGCCAGCCGGCTTACACGGGAGACCGAGTCCCGAAAATGCACGAGGCTCGCTTGCGCTCTCCTGTGTAGCTGTGTGCAGTTGACCCACCTCACCCGAGCAACAATAACACTCGGATGCTCTCTAGCACACAGTGGAGCACGTCTGGACATGTGCAGCGGCTGGCTGGGTCGCTCTGACCCACCAGCGCACAACCTCGCCACACTCGCAGACACTCTACTACGCTCAACGGCATACGCCTCGCCAGTGGCTGACAGGGTCGCTCTGACTCGCAGAGCACAGAGCGCAGAGCGCCAGCCCTGGAAACACAGGGCCTGGGTCGCACTGACCCACGAGCGCAGAGCACAACTCTAACATTCGGCTGCTCTCTTGCACACAGCTGAGCACGTTTGGACCTGTGCCGTGGCTGGCTGGGTCGCTCTGACCCACGAGCGCAGAGCGCAGAGCGGGGAGCCGGGCACAGCCTCGCCACACTCGCAGACACTCTACTACGCTCGACGGTATACGCCTCGCCAGTGGCTGAAAGGGTCACTCTGACTCAGGAGCGCAGAGCGCAGAGCGCGAGCCCTGGAAACACAGGGCCTGGGTCGCTCTGACCCACGAGCGCAGAGCGCAGAGCGCAACTATAACACTTGGCTGCTCTCTAGCACACAGCGGGGCACGCCCGGACCTGTGTAGCGGCTTGCAGGGTCGCTCTGACCCAAGAGCGCAGAGCAGGGAGCCGGGCACAGCCTCGCCACACTCGCAGACACTCTACTACGCTCAACGGCATACGCCTCGCCAGTGGCTGACAGGTTCGCTCTGACCCGTGAGCGCAGAGCGCAGAGCGCAGAGCGCAGAGCGCAGAGCGCAGAGCGGGGGAGCCGGGCACAACCTCGCCACACTCGCAGACTCTCTACTACGCTCAACGGCACACGCATCGCCAGTGGCTGGCACGGTCGCGCTGACCCGCGAGCGCAGAGCACAGAAAGGGGAGCCCTCCACACACAGGACCTGGGTCACCCTGACCCCAGGACCACGGGAGGGTTAAACGGTATGAGTTCTTCTTTGGTCAAACTACTCTCTGACCTCTCTGAGACTTTACTCACTTTTTCGGGCAAGTGACCATAATCTTTGAGCAACCAATAGATACTGCTGACTTGGCCGATGGGAAAGTGCCTTTTAGACCTGAAATTAAATCTCTGGATAGGATATGACATAGTGATTAATCACATAGTTTTAAACTCCTGAAAAAAACTCCTGGCCCTATAGGGAGGATGAAAACTTCAAATCAGCAGCAACCTTCAAATCAAAGTTTGTTTGGTTGTGTACATCGATGTGCAGCGAAATGCTTGTGTTTTTCGAGCTCCCAAAGTGAAGTAATATCTATAAATTAAAAAACAACACACAAATAATCTAAAAACTAAAACAATGAATAATTATCAGAACGAGCAATATCAGAGTCTGAAATATAGACAGTCTGGACAGTAAATGCATAGAAAAGGTGTGGAGAGCAGTAGTTATAGTTAAACCTTGTACTTGTTCATATGAATTATATTTTAAAAGGGGGTTTCGTTACACAGACAACCGTGATTAGACAATAGAACTAACAGGACTGAGTTTGCTTACATATGTTTTAGTAGGGCAGGTTGCATCATGTAGGCACCATGGATGGAAACAGCCAATGCCCCAAACTTAAATTCCATCCCTGTGTAGGCCTATATACATTTGTAATTCAGTGACAGGTCCATTAACACAGTCTGTAGCCTATAGTATGTCATCAATTATTATTTGGATTAAAGAAGTTGATCACATTCACATTTTCCTCATAAGACAAAAACACATTGTCTGTCTTAGGCCATATAACATATAACTTTCCCACTTTGTTTCCCTGGGTGATGCTTTTACACCTGCATTCCTTGCTTTTTTGGTTTTCAGGTTGGGTTTCTGTGCCAGCACTTTTGTGACACATCAGCTGATGTAAGAAGGGCTTTATAAAATACATTTGATTGATTGATTGATGGGACAAAGGAGTATAGAGGCCTACAGTTGATCAGACTGATACAGCATGTCAGATCTCTAACGTTGAGGCAGCCGCCAAACATCATACCCACTGCCACCCCCCTCAGCACTCCCTGTTTCTGGGCACGGTTGCAGAGTACGGTAATGTGAAAAAGGCAGGCAGAGGCCCCCCACTACAGCCGAGCGATCAGACCGATCTGGTACTGTATCCCCCACTTTGTTTCCCAAACCTGCCACCACTTTGGCAGATGGGACAAGGTGTATAGAGGCTTACAGTTGATCAGACTGATACAGCATGTCAGATCTCTAACATTGTTGAGGTGTAGGCTAAGTAACATTTCTCTATCAACTGACTCCAGGTCAGATTTGCTTGTGTCTTTTGTTACCACCACTTTGTTTCCCTGGCCAGATGGGACAAGGTGTATAGGAGGCCATTTGATCAGACTGTTTGCACTAAAAATAAAGACTTTTTGCATGTGTCTTTCTTATGAAAATTGAATGGAATGTGCACTCTGCTTCTATAGACTTGTGCCATGCCTGACCTACGATTTCTGGGAATCTGATTGGACACAGAGGTGGCAGTGGCCATTTTTTGTCTCCTGATGGTACCAGGTAACATTTTGGAACCTAGTTGTAGCAGGGGCCTTAACTACTTAATCTTGTGAAAATTGGCCTGTATGGATTGGAGAAACATTTTTATTTTGCCAACAGAAGAACTATAAAAAGGATATGCAAGACATGGTAGCAATTGGAAAGGAACACCAAAGGTGAGGACAAAACAGTTCACCTGACTGACACAAGACTGAATCCAAACATTACACTGTTGAATTTATGTGCATTTTACATTTACTGCACTATTTACAGCATTTGTCAATAACGAAATCTGAAAATACTCTGTAAACGTTAAGTAACATAAATAAGAATATTCATTCACATTTTGGATTAGGTGTAAGATAAGAAAGAACGATTACAAGGGTTTGAGTGAGAGGTCCCACTGGTGTCTCCAAGTGGCAACACAACTTCCAAACTGTAGACCGTTCCTAAATCATTTCAATGCTCTATTATGACTCAAGAAAATAGCCTTAAACTTTAAGGCTCTTTTTTGAGCGTTCCTAGCTTGCCATTGAGGAACTGAATCAAGCACACTTGTGGTTTCCAATCCAAAAACATTCCATTATAAATCGCAATCTGCTTAGGTGGGTGCATCATTTGAAAGGTATTCTATTGCCAACAAGGCAGTGTTAGCCCAGCTAGCACATAACATTCTGAGAACCATTTCTTTCTTCGAGCTTGGTGTGAGTGAGGTCGTCCTATGGTTATTTTGCGTAACATCTTCCACCAATGCAGGCCCATCATTAGGGGTGGACCTTAAGTGTTCTCATCCACCGCACCTTACCTTCTTGCCTGTCCAAATAAAATATTAAAATATTGATAATTTATTTGACAGACATGCATGTGTAACAGCATAACTTTTGGCCGTCCCTCGCGAACCAGGGACCCTCTGCACACATCAACAACAGTCACCTACGAAGCATCATTACCCATCGCTCCACAAAAGCTGTGGCTCCTTGCAGAGCAAGGGTCTCAGAGCAAGTGACGTCACCGATTGAAAAGCTATTTCGCGCGCACTGCTAACTAAGCTTGCGGTTTCACATCCGCTACACATGCAGATAGAACGAATGTATCTGACGTTGTCTGGACAAAAATAGTACGGCATGTCATACTATTTCTGGCCAGACAGCATCAGATACATGGGTCACGTATAGTAAGACAGAGTGGCGCTGTTTTGCTCGCACAGATGTTTTCTCTGGTATGATAGTTTCAGCAGAGAGGAAGAGTCGAAGCGAGAGGACACACTCACAAAAATATCTGTGCAGAATGAGCCCAATGCGTTTCTATGGGCGTTAAATGCAGACCTGTTTGTCGCCTGCCTGCCTTCCTGCCTTTGGAACGACTCCCATTGTTAGGCGGACATGAGCATCTCGTCATTATAACAGATATCTGGTTTCAGTACAGCTGCGAATTGAAAGGAACGTTGGTGGGTGCACAGTGCACTGTTCGGATGCTGGGTTCCCTAAATGAAATGTATTTTTTTGCCAACATTATATAATTACTTCTGTCTAAAAAAACAAACAATTGAAAATACTTCACCAGAGACCATGACTTAACCATAGAGTATAATTAGCTTCTTTAAAAAAAATAGCTCTGTATTGTTTCAAATTACAAGTGTGTAGGCCAGGCCTATTTTATTGGGAAGGCCGAAATTGTGTTCGCACGCGTGGCCGTAGAAATACTTGATTATTGAGTTGTGGCTGTCAGTGAAAAGCAACTAAAAAATATGTGGAGATAAAGTGTTTTGACTATCATTTAAAATATTGAGATGGAGAAGGGGAGGGGTGTGTGGCGAGGATATGGCGCGTTTCAGTCCAGAATGCATATGCACTCAGCTCTCTAGAATGTGCTCAGCTCTCCCAACAATTCTTTCACATTCATTGTTTCATTGTGTGAATTGTTTGCCCTTTGTTAATTTTGATAAATTCCCCATTACATATGTAGCAGTAGGCCTAGTAATTGTACTGTTAATACCCATCGTTTGGTTACATAGATTTCTGTTAATTCAGGTATTAATTACATTCATTTACCGTTCTCACTTTCCGAGTGGAAACATTATTTGCAGAGTTCAACCTGCTACACTTTATTTCATAACCATCATTTACGAGTTTTGTCATTTTCCCATTAACCTTTGTTTGGAGTGCCCGATGTGTGCAATGAGCATGTGTCTGGTTTCTCTCTCCTGATAATGTCGAGTGAGCGCGCACCTGAGCGTGCATAAAGCAAGCCGAACTGACCTGCTGTGGGCAAATGTAGGAAAGTGCCCATTAGGGGATATCGGATTTCTGATTGTCTTAACTCACCACGTCCACCACTAATAAGCTGAGCTTCTCAGTATTTGTTTCTTCACCCACACAGTAGACCTGAGTCAATGAAGTCTGTTTTTTTAAACATCCATTACAAATAAGAATTGTTCCTCACAGTGTTTGAAAAATCTTTCCAACACCCGATAATCACCAAGCCTCGATGTGAAAATATCATGATCTGATGATCCAGCCATGGATGATCCCATATATCCAGTGGAAACGAAGTTTTTTAAAGCTGTCTGATACCTGAGCTCAGAATAAGCCTACTCTAGTTGATACAAGGTTGCAAGTTCACTAGCAACAGCTTCAGCCCAAACCCAGTTGATTGATTTGGTAGCCTACAATGTTGCACTTCACCAACGATGGCTCAAGTCAAGACAGATAGAAAGGGGGCAGATAGGCAGAGAAGATAGATTAATGTGATTGATAGAACCTGCATTTTCATCAGGATATTTTCTTCTGTTTTTATTTGTTGGGTTTAGGACTATGTATGTTCCTTAGTTGAAGATGGAAGTTACTCTATAGGCCTCATTCTGCATTGGCCTATAGGCTATCTCTGAGTTCCATAAGCACTTATTTAGCCACCAATGAATGAATCACGGTGTATTAATGTGTCCATATGGCAGAGGCTAGTACTCTTGCATTAGGTGAATTTCAATTTGATTTTTATGATTAACTAAGTAAAAAACATTTAGAAAAAACAAAAAGGTTATTATCGAAATGTAACTGTTCCACGAAATGCTGTTATGAAAATAATCAACTGGTCGGCAGATCGGTAGTAATAGTAGGATAAGTTGTAAGCTTCCCAAATTGAAACTCACGAGTGGCCTATGGTCTTTACCTACACCCATAAAAAATGCGCCTGCATATAGAAATTAAATGCCCTTCCAACTGATTCCTTCTCGCGCTGGCCCTGCCAAAACTTTATGGGAATGGTGCAGGATACCCAGCAAGCACATAACGTTCTGAGAACCATATGTTTTTAGGTTTGAATTTCAGTACTTCCGCATAATGTTTCCTACGGGTTTGCTCATGGTTCTATGTAAAGTAATGTTCTCAAATTTTCCAGGGAACATTAAGAAACAATGTTCTCCTGTGGGAATTGCAGTACTTCAACATAACATTTTCTACAGGTTTCCTTGTGGTTCTTTATAAAGTCATGTTCTCAGCACATTAAGAAAACGTTCTATAAAAACCACAAGAAAACATTGGTAATGCTCAAAGAACGTTCTAAAAATGTTATTTAAAAACATAAACATTCTGTTCTCAACGTCAACAAAACTTCATCTATCCTGTGTGTGTGTTTAGGTGTGTTTCCTGTACCACACCTGATCTTAATGAGTGCTTTTTCCTTTGAAATGGGGTCTGTTTCAATGGACTAAAATGAACAGCTACGTATGAGTTAAAGATACATGGCATGCTTGCTCCATCCTGTTGGTGCAGTGGACAGCTGGAGCGGAGTTAGAGCTTCTTTAAATCTGACTGAAGCGCAGAGCAAGTTGCCCAAAGGCTGGAGCATCGGCCTTCTCGACCGCCTCCAATATTGCTCCATTACCACTCCAGTAACGCTCACTTCACCAGCTCAGGGCATGCCCGGACCAGCATGCATCTGTAGGCTACTTGTGTGCTGCTTTAGCCCCTTGCTTTAGCTACTGTCGTGGAGTTCACTAAATATTTTCATAAAGAAACTGATAAACACACAGGTGTGAAATCAAGGTGACTTACAAAGATGAGGACCAAGAGAAAGAGAGGGAGTGTGGTGATGTAGTGTCCACAACTAAAGAAGAGAGGGAGTGCAGTGATGTAGTGTCCACAACTAAAGAAGAGAGGGATTGAAGTGATGTAGCGTCCACAACTAAAGAATCATTGTGAAATCTGGAAAAGACATCCCGAAAGCATGATGGTGTACTATGTGCACATTCTAACAGAAAGGAATGTGGTGGGTAGCTAGCGAAGTGTGTCATTATAGCAAAATATTTATAAACTAAAAATAAGATCTCTTAAAAGTTTAATTCATTTTTTGTTCTATTATCTTTACAATAGGCTATAACTGATTTTGGCCCAATAGACCTGACATGTTACCTCTTTCTATGAGCTTTCCATTTTGATAGGGTTGTTGTACCATAAAAATATTTAGGCCAACCTATAAAATAAAATTTAAAAAAATCTGCACACAGAATGGAGTCTTGAGTACATTCAAGTGCGTGTTCCATGACAAATCTTCTGTTCAGGACAACCCAGGGCATAATGCATGTCACACTGATAACTGTGGATTAAGCACTTGACTCATGAACATTATTTTTGTAAATTACATGAGTTTTCAAATATGGAAATGTGAAGTGCACATTCGGATTCAAAGGTATGTGGTTTGCTTGTATGACATCAAAGCGGTATTTATTATGATCCTCAAGGTCTCATCTTTCAGAACACATTGACTCCTCTCGATTTTAAAGCATTTCCCTCACTCATACAATAACAAATGTGCAAACGTAGCCCAATAGCGGGGTATGGGGCATCTTCTTGTTGTGCACGGTTTCTGTTCTTCCTGATTGCACCCACCTGGTGTCCCTGGTCAAAACCAGTCCCTGATTAAAGGGGAACAATTAAAAAATGCAGTGGCGCTGGATTCACGTCAAGGTCCAGAGTTGAGTTTGAGGGGCCTAAGGGCAAGTGAACTGAACTGAGCAGTAGGGGAAAGTTGAGCCTGCTTTAAAGTTGCCCCAGGTGTTTAAGAAAAGGAATTCAAACAGGCATATCCTAAAATGGATATTTCTGGTTCATCACCATTGTTTAGGCGAAAGACAGATAATTTATGGCAACTGTGCAAATTGAGCCTGCTCTGAGGTTGTCCCTTTTAATTAAGGAGGGCATTTGTTTCCAATGGAGTTGCTATGGTTCTGGATTAATAGAATTCTCAGCCTACCACTGGCTTGGTTCTGACTGTGGGAGGAGCTCAGAGCCTGCAATAAAATGGGCTGATTACATCGAATGAAAACAGAGTTCTAGGTGTTAGTCTGTCTGGGAACATCTTTGCATGTTCTAGTGTAGTTTACAATACAACTGTTCTTTAGCTCCTGGAGGAAACATTTTATTTTACGCTATAGATATATTTTCCAAAATGACTGTGTCTGTAAGCAGTTGTTTCATCACTCTGGTCGTTTTGTTCCTTTGGCAGATCGAAGACATTGCAGAAGCTTGCAGATGCGCTCCTGTGCATCTTCAACAGGCTTTTTGCAACGCAGACGTCGGTAAGGACATTTTGGCAATATTTCTGACAGTAAGATGGGCTACAGCCAAGGTTCTCCAACCCTGTTCCTAGAGAGCTGCCATCCTGTAGGTTTGTGATCCCACCCTAATTTGCACACTTGTTTCTAATAATTAGCCAGTTGATGAACTGAATCAGGTTTGTTACAACTGGGTTTGGATTGAAAACCTGCAGGAGGGTATACTCCAGGAGGCTGGGGTTTGAAGCCTGGCTGTAGCACTGGCCTGAGACTCCTGCTACACCAAGTGTTATATTTGCCTCTAGGCCTACACATTATGCCTACAGTTGAATTTTTTAATTTTTTTAACCTTTATTTTACTAGGCAAGTCAGTTAAGAAGAAATTCTTATTTTCAATGGCTAGGGTGGAGTTAACTGCCTGTTCAGGGGCAGAGCGACAGATTTTGTACCTTGTCAGCTCGGGATTTGAACTTGCAACCTTTGGTTACTAATCCAATGCTCTAACCACTAGGCTACACTGCAAACAAGTTAATACTCTTTCTACACAACCCCAAGGCACTCAGTTGTAGTCTAGACTTATTTATATCGACTAGTGGTAGGCTACAGATGCCGTGACTTAATTTGAGCCAGTTTCACACCAGGAACATAGTCCTGCAGCAATGTGTATTGTTATGTGGAATAATATATATTTTCATTTGTGCAAATCAAGTCTGGCATTTAAGTGAACTTTTTAGGTGGCTTTAAACCTTGAATACACAAGTTTGCAGTTCATGCAATGCAATGATTAAATTAAGATTTGGCCACTGTATATCACTTACCTTGGACAGTTCATTTCTTTCATGTGCTCCTTAAAAGGAATGTTTCAACCTGAATTGTACTTGAATTAAGGACACACATATTTCTCTGCACATCTTGAGGTCTGAAACATCAGCCAAATGTGGCTTTCGTAGTGTCACGTCCCTTAACTGGTACAGCTGTTAGTAAAAACCTTTTCTACTGTCGTTTCATTAGATCAGGATGTCTGCAGAACACACTGTAATTCCAGTGATAAAGCAACACGTACATCTGTGGTTTTACTGGTCCTAATGATAGACAGCTGTGGAATAGAGGGAACTTAACCTTACAGGGAGTAGTTGATCTGTTTGGCAAGGATGAATCGTTTGAATATCTTCTGAATCAGACTGAAGTGAAGAGGTTGTCGCTGTCAGCACCTTCTACCCAGACAGGTGGTGGAGGAGGAGCTGGTGTCATAAGGTCTGTGCCTCAGTCTTCCTACCAGCACCTGGTTGGCACCTGAACATCTGCAGACCAGGCGGGGCTTAGTTAAACTAGGCGTGTTGAATTAAAGGCAGACGACTAGAGCTAGGAATCTAGGACCTGGAGGGATAATGGACTTGTCTGTTGAGCCCAAACAGGGTGAACTTATGCACAACATTTTTAAGACTGTAATATCTTGTCTGTGACGTGTTCTGTTGTCTTAGATCTCATAACGCCCTTAAACCATCAGTGTCTAACTGACCATTGAAAGGGAAAATGGGGCTTGTCAGTTAAACCACGTTTCTCTCTTCCAGTGATCAGGGCAAAGGTGGTTGGTGTGGAAGTTGTGTCTGGTAACACCAAGTATGACATCCAACAGATCAAGGTATGATTCAGCCTTTTTATTAAGTGGTTGTTCCTTCCTGCACTGACACATTGAAGCCCCTGAACCCCAGTCTGACAGAGGGCCCAGTTCTCTCCTTTCCCCCTTCAGTGTTTGCAGATCTGGGTTGGCATAAACAGTGCAGTTGTGGGCTTCCACCATATAAAAAGGAGCTTCAGTAGAAATGCCTCTTGCTGGAAGGCACATTATTCAGTTGCTGTTCCTACCAGTCCTAGACTATGGTGACATCATGCACTGCACTTTATTTTGGTGATGGGGGTTTGGTACTCATCACCATTCTCCTGGGGAAGTTGTCTGGCTCTTTGTTACTTTAGTTGATCAATTGCCAGATGTTCTTTTACTCTTGCTTTTACTAGCAATCTCACTGTACCTAACATTATTACTGACCTTCAGACATTATAGTTAGTCTCTCAGATCAGGGATGTTTAACTCTGGATATTTCTGGGCTCTCCTGAGTTTGATGAATCTGCTTGAAATATTTTTGCGGAACGATCTTAAATGTTCTAAATGTGACTTGTAGTTGCCTTTAGGGCGACTCAGAATTGTTTTGGACTTTTCTGCTTACCTTGGTCTCTGTGTGACACCCTGATAAAAATGAAGGTTAGATGAAGCAATATTTTTTGATCTGCAAACATCCGGATGGGGTATAGGGAGGGAATTAGGAAACACTTAGTGCCTGAGAGCTGTAGTCAGTTAGGTTAAAGTGTATATTTAGATGTTTGACAGATCCTTTGTTCTCTCCTTGTGATTGGCTAGATGTTCAAAGGTCCTGACCGGGTTATCCACGCCATCTTCACTTCATCCTCCTCAGCCTCGTGTGGTGTGACCCTGGAAATCAACAAGGAGTATCTCTTCACAGGTGTGGTTCTCACTGTTACCCAAGTTCATTGTTATCACTGGTTAACCTGCTCAACCTATGCTTGCAGCATCATGGCCTATTCTGAACTATTGACTTCATCTTGTACAAGTCAAGTGCTTCAGAAAAAATACTTTTTTAATTTAAAGTTTATTTAACTAGGCAAGTCAGTTTAAAACAAATTCTCGTTTGCAATGACGGCCAAACCCTGACGACGCTGGGCTCCTTGTGTGCCGCCCTATGGGACTCCCAATCACGGCCGGATGTGATACAGCCTGGCTCTTCCTGTTACACTTTATAATACCTAATGTTAAGAATTTAAATGTTTAATGCTTAGAAATGTTTACAACTAATGCATCACTTATTTATTATGCTAAATTCTAGTGTTCCAGGCTGCATCAATATGTCTTCCTGCTCCAGGGTAAAGTTACCCCCAGGGACAGATCTAGGATCTGTTTCACCCTCCCCCAATTCTAATCTTAACCATTTGTGGGGGAAAGAAGGGGAACTTATCAAATATCAGCATCTGGGGGTTAACTTTTACCCCACAGGTTGTTGACTCACTGTCTTCTGTCTTCAGGCAGCCTAAGTACCGATGGCAGGATGCGTATAGGCATGTGTAACTTTATTCGGTACTGGGACGACTTGAATGGCACACAAAAGAAGAGCTTGACTCAACGCTACCGAACCGGCTGTGCTTGCACGGTGTGTGACAGGAATTATAGTAAAATTACTTTACACCACTTGTTCAATTTTTACTTTGTCACATTGGCTAAACACAAGAGCTTTAGTATTGGGGTAATGATCAGTTGGTGATCTGGGTCTTTCTCTCTCCCTGCTCTGAGCTACAGATCATCCGCTGCTCTTCCCTCCCCTGTCCCGTCAGCGCCCCAGATGAGTGCCTTTGGACAGACTGGTTGTTGCATGATGGCCAAAGCGGACCCCAGGCCAAGTACTCTGCCTGTCTCATGAGTTTTGATGGGTCCTGTTACTGGTACAGGGAGATGGATCCATCCAAGAAGTAGTTCCTGGATATTGACTACTCCATAACTCTACAGGCCTTCCACTCACTGCTCAGTGGCTAAATATGCCTGCAATTTAAAAGCTGGTTACTTGTGCAATAAAAATATACTACTCCTCAAATATAGTGCTCCAAGTATTAATTTATTGTCATTCATCAGTTTAAGCTGGAACCAAAGGTGTTATTGAAAAGCAAAAGTGTGATGTCTGTGTTTCTGACTAGAACATTGTTCCTGAAATACCATCCTAAAGCCTGGGTCGTGTTCAGCTGGACACAATATTGTAGAATAAATGTTTTTTACATGGTCTTCCTTGATAAAAATGCAGGTGTGGTTCCCTTCTGCACGTTGAATGCATTTTAATGAAATTGCTGAGAACACTCTCACTTGCTGACAAAGATTGAGTTTTCAGAACCTTGATTCTTAAGTTGTCACTAAGTTTGTTCTTATATTTTTCAATATTTTCTCGGACTCACTACCCACTGGGCAATGTATTCAACACTTGCATCAAAGTGAAACTGATTTTGGATTTGAGTAGTTCAATCCTTTATTTGATATCTCGACATCTGTGCTGAGTGGGTAGACTATGGATAACCATTCAGAATATTTTTGTAAGCTATGTAATGTATTTAACTAGGTGCGCCAGTAAGAACAAATACTTAATTGCAATGACGGCGTAACCTGGACAATGCTGGGCCATCAAACCGGGGTCTGTAGTGACGCCTCTAGCACAGATGTAGTGCCTTTAGACCGCTGCGCCCCCTGGGAGCCCCCAATGCATGCATATTCACCTCCTTTTCAGCACCAATTGGTAATATGCAAATACTCAATTGTATATTTAACATTTCTAATAGGAAACTGGTTTAGACTATTGGTGAAATAAAAATACTGTTCCGGATTGACTGCCCATGTCTAAAAGTAATGGACTATCGTTTCTCTTATTTGAGCTGTTCTCGCTCTTTTACCAAATATATTTTTTCTGTATACCACCCCTACCTTGTCACAATTGATTGGCTCAAACACATTGAGACATTCCACAAATTAATATAAAGCACACCTGTTAATTGAAATATATCATGACGCTGG
>NW_027014383.1:0-13640 GCF_036934945.1 Oncorhynchus masou masou | reverse complement strand
TCCCACTGCCCCTCTGCCTCTCTCTCCCTCTGCCCCTCTGCCTCTCTCTCTCTCTCCCTCTGCCTCTCTCTCTCTCCCTCTGCACTCTCTCTCTCTCTCCCTCTGCCCCCTCTGCCTCTCTCTCTCGCTCTCCCTCTGCCTCTCTCTCTCTCCCTCTGCCCTCTCTCTCTCCCTCTGCCTCTCTCTTTCTCTCTCTCTCCCTCTGCCCCTCTGCCTCTCTCTCTCTCTCCCTCTGCTCTCTCTCTCTCTCCCTCTGCCTCTCTCTCCCTATGCCTCTCTCTCTCTCTCCCTCTGCCCCTCTGCCTCTCTCTCTCTCTCTCTCTGCCCCTCTGCCTCTCTCTCTCTCTCCCTCTGCCTCTCTCTCTCTCCCTCTGCCTCTCTCCCTCTGCCTCTCTCTGCCTCTCTCTCTCTCTGCCTCACTCTCTCCCTCTGCCCCTCTGCCTCTCTCTCCCTCTCTTTCAATATCAATTTAAGAGCTTCATTGGCATGAGAAACATCTTTACATTGCCAAAGCAAGTGAAATAGATAATAAACAAAAGGGAAATAAACAATGTAAAAATGATCTCTCTCTCAGTCTCTCTCTCCTCCCACATAGCTCTGCTCTGGGGTTGTGTTTTGTGTGATTAAGTCAGTGAGCGGTTAATGTGGTGGCTGCTACTTTACAACCTCACGCTCCACTCCTGTCCTGCTGTGCTGCTGTGAGGCTCAACCTCAGCATTGCCACTCAGTAAGCAGCGTGTCCCAGATAGTGTACTAAGTAGGGAATAGGGTGCCATTAGGGATGCACCCTATATCAGCCACTTGGATAATCTCTATGATGCTTTCAGAGCTAAAAGGTGGTGTATCTCAGAGATATGTACAGTTCAGTATTTCAACGGCTTACTAGGGGGGATAATCACATGATATGGTATGTTATGTAATGTTATGTTTACTGAGAGATAGTGGCTGTGTGTAAAGCAGAGGAGTCCTGTTGGAGACGAGAGGAGATGTTGAAGGGTTAGGGTCAATTCCATTTCAATTCCAGTATATTCAGGAAGTACACGGAAGTACACATTCCAATTCCAATTCTCTTCAATGCTTTTCAAAGAGGAACACTTTGTATTGGAATTGGAGTTTACTTTCTGAATTGACTGGAATTGAAATGGAATTGACCCCAACCCTGACATGTTGAAGGTCAGGTGAGTGTATAAGGTGTGTCTATTAGTTTGGTTTCTAGTGGGAAGTTATACTGTATCATGTATTTTTATAATGTAATAAAGTGATTTGGATACTGTATTTACAGTGCAGACTTTAAGACCGGCTTGTGGTGCCACACGCCATTTATCTACACCGGACTTAAGGCGGGAGGTTACTATTGGTGCTGTTCTTAATGGTCAGATTTACCGTATCATATTGTAATAAACTGCCAACTGTACCATGAAAAGATAAGCAGCACAACACTCCTCCTTTTAACTGTAGGTGTTAATATCCCCGAGAGGAAGAGAGATTCCTACAAAGAGCATCACACAGAGCATCACACAGAGCGTCACACATAGCAGACAGAGATAGACCACTAACTGGGTCATCCTCTACGCCAGGCAGGCGAGAATAGAGAAACACATGCGCACACACACACAACACACACACACACACACACACACACACACACACATACACACACACACACACACACACACACACACACACACACACACACACACACACACACACACACACACACAGTATAGATTTGCCCCAAAAACATTAAGCCAAGTTTTATTTCAAAGCCTTTGATTAGTCCAGTCAGTGCTACAGAAATATAGTCAGACCAAGAGCCTGGTGGTGGACACTGGAAAACTGATTGAAGTCCTTCATCTGTACATAATTCCTCAGGACTGATGCCTCCTATGAATTTATACTAAGCAGAGCAGCTATGGCATTTGGTTTAGTCATTTATGCTGCTGCTGTTGATGATCCATACTTGCCCTATATTGCTTTTAAAGATAAACATATCCTTCAGAGAATATCCCAGGCAACAGGTCTTCAGTAGACATAACACCACATGTCGAGACGCCAAGCCATCTCAGTACTACTAACCCCTAGACTACAAAGGGCTCAAGGTACATAACTAATGTACATTTTGAATGCAATACGCCTCCACATCTTCTAACATTAATATCCACTGTCCCTAAAAAGCCTCTCAACTGATGGAGGAAAACATGATAAATCCTCCTAATAACTAGGTTGGGCCTGGGAGCTGTCTGGTAGAGACTGGATATTCCTGAAGTGGCCCAGTGGGAGTGCTTCGTGCTGGGCTGTGTTCGAGGAGCCTGGGTGGAGGGGGGTGAGAGTAAGAGCGAGAGAGAGTGGCCCTCTAGGGGGGCCCCATTAGAGTGATGACATGGTGGGGGTCTGGGGGCTGACCAGCACTACTACTCACGCCTGCATGAACTGGGGCCGGCAGTGGCCAAACTGCTCTCCAACCCTCATGGCTGGATGTCTCGACTGGTAAGTGATCTCGAGGAGAGTGTGTGTGTGGGGAGGGATGAGAAGATGAGAAGATGAAAGGAAGGAAAGAGTGAGATACATTGCTCTTTTAGAACCAGTTTACAGTATCCAGGGGCTGGAGTCAGTGAAAGGACAAAGGGTAGTGAGGTGCATCTCTTTAATGGAACCCATCTACTGATCATCTGCTCTCTGTGCCCTTCCTTTCCCCTCTACCTCAGCAGGCTGAGGGGACCTACAGCCCACTGAAGTTACAACAGTTGAACCCATCTACTGATCATCTGCTCTCTGTGCCCTTCCTCTCCCCTCTACCTCAGCAGGCTGAGGGGACTTACAACCCACTGAAGTTACAACAGCCCTTCCCTTCCCCCTCTTACCTCAGCAGGCTGAGGGGGACTTACAGCCCACTGAAGTTACAACAGTTGAACCCATCTACTGATCATTCGCTCTCTGTGCCCTTCCCTTTCCCCCTCTCTACCTCAGCAGGCTGCGGGGACTGCCAGCCCACTGAAGTTACCACAGTTGAAACCATCTTAGAAACAGCTGGTTACATAGGACTGTTTAATGATATCATCTTTACTGTTGATAACAAATTCTTGAGTGAAAAATCTGATTTTCCTAGCCCAGTATTAGTGGTGAGTGTCACGTTCTGACCTTTATTTCCTTTGTTTTGTCTTTTATTTACAGTGCTCCTTATGAAAGTATTCGGCCCCCTTGAACTTACACATTTTGCCACATTTCAGGCTTCAAACATAAAGATATAAAACTGTATTTTCTTTTTGTGAAGAATCAACAAGTGGGACACAATCATGAAGTGGAGCGACATTTATTGGATATTTCAAACTTTTTTAACAAATCAAAAACTGAAAAATTGGGCGTGCAAAATTATTCAGCCCCTTTACTTTCAGTGCAGCAAACTCTCCAGAAGTTCAGTAAGGATCTCTGAATGATCCAATGTTGACCTAAATGACTAATGATGATAAATACAATCCCACCTGTGTGTAATCAAGTCTCATATAAATGCACCTGCACTGTGATAGTCTCAGAGGTCCGTTAAAAGCGCAAGGGCATCATGAAGAACAAGGAACACACCAGACAGGTCCGAGATACTGTTGCAAGAAGTTTAAAGCCGGATTTGGATACAAAAGAATTCCAAGCTTTAAACATCCTGGAGCACTGTGCAAGCGATAATATTGAAATGGAAGGAGTATCAGACCACTGCAAATCTACCAAGACCTGGCCGTCCCTCTAAACCTTCAGCTCATACAAGGAGAAGACTGATGAGAGATGCAGCCAAGAGGCCCATGATCACTCTGGATGAACTGCAGAGATCTACAGCTGAGGTGGGAGACTCTGTCCATAGGACAACAATCAGTCATATATTGCACACATCTGGCCTTTATGGAAGAGTGGCAGAGAAGAAAGCCATTTCTTAAAGATATCCATAAAAGTGTCATTTAAAGTTTGACACAAGCCACCTGGGAGACACACCAAACATGTGGAAGAAGGTGCTCTGGTCAGATGAAACCAAAATTGAACTTTTTGGCAACAGTGCAAAATGTTATGTTTGGCGTAAAAGCAACACAGCTCATCACCCTGAACACACCATACCCACTGTCAAACATGGTGGTGGCAGCATCATGGTTTGGGCCTGCTTTTCTTCAGCAGGGACAGGGAAGATGGTTAAAATTGATGGGAAGATGGATGGAGCCAAATACAGGACCATTCTGGAAGAAAATCTGATGGAGTCTGCAAAAGACCTGAGACTGGGACGGAGATTTGTCTTCCAACAAGACAATGATCCAAAACATAAAGCAAAATCTACAATGGAATGGTTCAAAAATAAACATATCCAGGTGTTAGAATGGCCAAGTCAAAGTCCAGACCTGAATCCAATCGAGAATCTGTGGAAAGAACTGAAAACTGCTGTTCACAAATGCTCTCCATCCAACCTCACTGAGCTTCGAGCTGTTTTGCAAGGAGGAATGAGAAAAAATTTCAGTCTCTCGATGTGCAAAACTGATAGAGACATACCCCAAGCGACTTACAGCTGTAATCGCAGCAAAAGGTGGCGCTACAAAGTATTAACTTCAGGGGCTGAATAATTTTGCACGCCCAATTTTTCAGTTTTTGATTTGTTAAAAAGTTTGAAATATCCAATAAATGTCGTTCCACTTCATGATTGTGTCCCACTTGTTGTTGATTCTTCACAAAAAAATACAGTTTTATATCTTTATGTTTGAAGCCTGAAATGTGGCAAAAGGTCGCAAAGTTCAAGAGGGCCGAATACTTTCGCAAGGCACTGTAGTATGGTCAGGGCGTGAGTTGGGGTGGGCAGTCTATGGTTGTTTTTCTATGATTTGGGTATTTCTATGTTTCGGCCTAGTATGGTTCTCAATCAGAGGCAGGTGTCATTAGTTGTCTCTGATTGAGAATCATAGTTAGGTAGCCTGGGTTTCACTGTGTGTTTGTGGGTGTTTGTTTCCGTGTCTGTGTTTTTTCACCACACGGTACTGTTTTGGTTTCGGTCATTCCACATTTATTGTTTTTGTATTCAGTTGTTCATGTGTACTATTTCTTATTAAAAGAACCATGGACACTTACCACGCCGCATATTGGTCCTCCGATCCTTTTCGCCTCTCCTCTTCAGAGGAGGAGGAAATCCCTACAGTGAGGTCTATTTGTCTCTATGTTCAGACATCAGTTTATTGTAGCACATCCTTGTCTAGTCTACTTCATCTCTGCCTATTCTTCCCCAACAGATTCAACCATGCTAATGGATTCCCCTGCCTGGCATTGTACCAAAGGAAGAATACAAGTAGGATTTCTGTTGATGGTGTAACGATTTTTCATTATATTTGAAAACAATTATTGCTGTACAGAGACTGCAGTAGGGTTCAATTTTATCTCATCACATTAATAGAAATTGCTTTAAATGTTTTTTATTTTTAAATCAGGTAATCAAAAGACACCTCTCCTGAACTTCTCTGCTATAATGAAAAATAATATGCACAGACAGACATAGACTCGCATAGTGCCCGCACACGCACACACACACACACACACACACACACACACCTGAAGTTCTCTTGGCTAGGGAAAGGTCTCTCTAGTGAATGAGTCCCATCACCTGGCCTGCATGAAGGTAGGCAGCACAGTGACAGAACAACTCACTGTCAAGCTACCACAAGTGATGTCCTCATGGGACAGTGGAGAGACGACTATGTGTGTATGTGTCTGCGCTTGTGTGTGTTTGTGTATGGGTGTGTGTGTATGTGTGTGTATGGGTGGGTGGGTGTGTGTGTGTGTGTGCACGCGTGTATGTGTGTGCATGCAGGTGTGTGTGTGTGTGTGTGTGCATGTTTGTGTGTGTGTTACTGAGGTAACTGTGTGGAAATCTCTGGAAGAACAGCCAGGCAAAAGGAAAGACATCCAGCCATATAAAATAGTGAGCACTAGTCTCTTAGTCATTTCAATACACAGTGACCCTGAAAAGCAACACAAGCTGTGCATTGAAACTAACTGACTGGGAATTCTAAGAGAGAACGAGAAGAACTAAGTGACTGGGCATTCTAAGAAAGAACAAGAAGAACTAACTGACTAGGCATTCTCACAGAGAACGAGAAGAACTATCTGACTGGGCATTCTAAGAGAGAACAAGAAGAACTAAGTGACTGGGCATTCTAAGAAAGAACAAGAAGAACTAACTGACTAGGCATTCTCACAGAGAACGAGAAGAACTATCTGACTGGGCATTCTAGAGAGAACAAGAAGAACTAAGTGACTGGGCATTCTAAGACAACAAGAAGAACTAAGTAACTGGGCATTCTAAGAGAGAACAAGAAGAACTAAGTGACTAGGGCATTCTCACAGAGTACGAGAAGAACTATCTGACTGGGCATTCTAAAGAGAACAAGAAGAACTAACTGACTAGGCATTACTCACAGAGAACGAGAATAACTATCTGACTGGGCATTCTAAGAGAGAACAAGAAGAACTAAGTGACTGGGCATTCTAAGAGAGAACAAGAAGAACTAAGTGACTGGGCATACTAAGAGAGAACTGTCATGTCTTGTTATGTCTGTTCCTGTCCTTTCTCTTCACTCTGTCTCTCTCTGCTGGTCTTTTTAGGTTACCTTCTCTGTCTCTCATTCTTCAGCTGTTCTACATTTCCCCTAACTAGCTCATTCACTCTTTCCCCACCTGTTCTCTCTTCCCCCTCTGATTAGGTCTCTATTTCTCTCTGTTCCTGCTACTTTCAGTGTCTGATTCTTGTTTTGATACTAGAAGCAAGCTGTCGTCCCGTTTGCTTCCACCTTGTCCTATCCTGTCGGAGTCTGCCTGGCAGGTGCATCCTGCATTATACTACGTTCTTTTGTTCCATTGACTACGTTGGAAGAGGATTTATGCCATTCCTGTTTTTATTAAAGAACTCTGTTTTCTGTTAAAACCGCTTTTGGGTCTTCACTCAAGTACATAACAGAAGAATCAGACCAAGAATGGACCCAGCGGCTCCGGACCCTTTTCACTCCGCCGTCGAGATCCAGGGAGCGATGCTAGGCAGACCACGAGGAGGAATTGTCTGCTGCTCGACATGCCGTTGAGACCCTGGCCGTCCAAGTCTCCGACCTCACAAGACAGGTTCACCAACTCCGCCTCGATCCACCGCCCACTTCCAGGGTTTCCGAGTCTCCGGAGCCCAGGATCAACAACCCGCCGTGTTACTCTGGGGAGCCCACTGAGTGCCGCTCATTCCTCACTCAGTGTGATGTGGTGTTCTCTCTCCAGCCCAACACTTACCCAGGAGCGCAGCCCGCATCGCCACGTCATTTCTCTCCTTACCGGACGGGCGCGTGAGTGGGGCACGGCAATCTGGGAGGCGCAGGGCTGAGTGTATTAACCAGTATCAGGACTTTAAGGAGGAGATGATACGGGTTTTTGACCGTTCTGTTTTTGGCGAGGAGGCTTCCAGGGCCCTGTCTTCCCTATGTCAGGGGAATAGATCCATAACGGATTATTCTATTGAGTTTCGCACTCGCTGCCTCTAGTGACTGGAACGAGCCGGCTTTGCTCGCTCGTTTTCTGGAGGGTCTCCTCGTCGAGGTTAAGGATGAGATCCTCTCCCGGGAGGTTCCTTCCTGTCTGGACTCCTTAATAGCTCTCGCTATTCGCATAGAGCGACGGTTTGATCTTCGTCGCCGAGCTCGTGGAAAGGAGCTCGCGTTCTCCGTTGCTCCCCTCTCCACATCACTGCCACCTGCCGCATCACTGCCACCCTCCTCCGCCGGCTCGGATGCTGAGCCTATGCAGCTGGGGGTATCCGCATCTCGGCCAAGGAGAAGGAACGGAGAATCACCAATCGCCTCTGTCTCTACTGCGGCTCCGCTGGTCATTTTGTCACCTCATGTCCAGTAAAAGCCAGAGCTCATCAGTAAAGGGAGGGCTACTGGTGAGCGCAACTACTCAGGCCTCTCCTTCTGGATCACGCACTACCTTTCCGGTCCATCTCCGCTGGCCCGGTTCATCTGCTTCCTGCAGTGCCTTGATAGACTCTGGGGCGGAGGGCTGTTTTATGGACGAGACCTGGGCTCGGGAACATGACATTCCTCTCAGACAGTTAGGGGAGCCCACGGCCTTGTTCGCTTTAGATGGTAGTTCTCTCCCCAAGATTCAGCGTGAGACGCTGCCTTAACCCTCACTGTCTCTGGTAATCATAGCGAAACCATTTCTTTTTTAATTTTTCGTTCACCTTTTACACCTGTTGTTTTGGGTCATCCCTGGCTAGTGCGCCATAACCCTTCTATTAATTGGTCTAGTAATACTATCCTATCCTGGAATGTTTCTTGTCATGTGACCTGTTTAATGTCTGCTATCCCTCCTGTTTCCTCTGTCTCTTCTTCACAGGAGGAGCCTGGCCGATTTGACAGGGTGCCGGAGGAGTATCACGATCTGCGCACGGTGTTCAGTCGTTCCAAGGCCACTTCTCTCCCTCCACACCGGTCGTATGACTGTAGTATTGATCTCCTTCCGGGAACTACTCCCCCCGGGGTAGATTATACTCTGTCGGCTCCCGAACGTAAGGCTCTCGAGGATTATTTGTCGGTTTCGCTCAACGCCGGTACCATAGTCTCCTCCTCCTCTCCCGCCGGAGCGGGGTTTTTTTTTGTTCAGAAGAAGGACGGGTCCCTGCGCCCATGCGTGGATTATCGAGGGCTGAATGACATAACAGTTAAGAATCGTTATCCGCTTCCTCTTATGTCTTCAGCCTTCGAGATCCTGCAGGAGCCAGGTTTTTCACCAAATTGGACCTTCGTAACGCCTACCATCTCGTGCGCATCAGGGAGGGGGACGAGTGGAAGACGGCGTTTAACACTCCGTTAGGGCACTTTGAATACCGGGTTCTTCCTTTCGGCCTCGTTAACGCTCCAGCTGTCTTTCAGGCACTAGTTAACGACGTCCTGAGAGACATGCTGAACATTTTTGTTTTCGTTTACATGGACGATATCCTGATTTTTCTCCGTCTCTCTCGATTCATGTTCAGCACGTGCGACGCGTCCTCCAGCGCCTTTTGGAGAACTGTCTTTATGTGAAGGCTGAGAAGTGCATTTTTCATGCCGCCTCTGTCCCTTTTCTCGGTTCCGTTATTTCCGCTGAGGGCATTAAGATGGATCCCGCTAAGGTCCAGGCTGTCATTGATTGGCCCGTTCCTAAGTCACGCTGCCGAGCTGCAGCGCTTTCTGGGCTTCGCTAATTTCTATCGTCGTTTCATCCGTAATTTCGGTCAGGTGGCAGCTCCCCTCACAGCCCTTACTTCTGTTAAGACGTGCTTTAAGTGGTCCGTTTCCGCCCAGGGAGCTTTTGTTCTTCTTAAGAATCGTTTTACATCCGCTCCTATTCTTGTTACACCTGACATCTCTAGACAGTTTGTTGTTGAGGTTGGCCAGCGTCAGAGGTGGGGCGTGGGAGCCATTCTTTCTCAGCGCTCTCTCTCTGACGGCAAGGTCCATCCTTGCGCGTTTTCTCTCATCGCATCGCCGGCCAGAACGAACTATGATGTTGGTAATCGCGAACTGCTCGCCATCCGCTTAGCCCTAGGCGAATGGCGACAGTGGTTGGAGGGGGCGACACTGTTTTGTCGTTTGGACTGACCATAGGAACCTTGAGTACATCCGTTCAGCCAAACGACTTAATGCGCGTCAGGCTCGTTGGGCTCTGTTTTTCGTCGTTTCGAGTTTGTTATTTCTTATCGTCCGGGCTCAAAAACACCAAGCCTGATGCTTTATCTCGTCTCTTCAGTTCTTCTGAGGTCTCCACCGACCCCGAGGGGATTCTCCTGACGGGCGTGTTGTCGGGGTTGACTGTCTGGGGGAATTGAGAGGGCAGGTAAAGCAACACTCGCTCACACTCCGCCGCGCGAGCTTGTCCTAGGAACCTTCTGTTCGTTCCCGTTCCTACTCGTCCGGCCGTTCTTCAGTGGGCCCACTCTGCCAAGTTAGCCGGCCACCCCGGCGTTCGGGGTACGCTCACTTCCATTCGCCAGCGTTTCTGGTGGCCCACTCGAACGCGTGACGCGTCGATTTGTCGCCGCTTGTTCGGTTTGCGCGCAGACTAAATCTGGGAACTCTCCTCCTGGGCCGTCTCAGACCGTCCCATTCCCTCTCGACCGTGGTCTCACATCGCTTTAGATTTTATCACCGGACTGCCTTCATCAGCGGGGAAGACAGTTATTCTTACGGTTGTCGATAGATTCTCTAAGGCGGCTCATTTCATTCCTCTCGATAAGCTCCCTTCTGCTAAGGAGACGGCTCAGATCATTATCGAGAATGTTTTCCGAATTCATGGCCTTCCGTCTGACGTCGTTTCCGACAGAGGCCCGCAGTTCACGTCTCAATTTTGGAGGGAGTTTTGCCGTTTGATTGGGGCTTCCGTCAGTCTCTCGTCCGGCTTTCATCCCCAGTCAACGGTCAAGCCGAACAGGGCCAATCAGACTGTTGGTCGCATTTTTTACGCAGTCTTTCTTTTTCGTAACCCTGCGTCTTGGTCAGAACAGCTCCCTGGGCAGAGTACGCCCCACAACTCGCTTCCCCTCTGCTACCGGTCTATCCCCTTTCAGTGTAGCCTCGGGTACCAGCCTCAACTGTTCTCATCTCAGCCGCCGAGTCCTGCGTCCCCTCCGCTCAGGCTTTTGTCCAGCGTTGCGAGCGCACCTGGAAGGGGGTCAGGTCGGCACTGCCGTAATAGGGCGCAGACTGTGAGGGCCGCTAATAGCGTAGGACCAAGAGTCCTAGATATTGTTGCGGTCAGAGAGTATGGCTCTCCACTCAGAACCTTCCCTTAAGACAGCTTCTCGCAGGTTGGCCCCGCGGTTCATTGGTCCGCTCCGTATTTCTCAGGTCATTAATCCTGTCGCAGTGCGACTTCTTCTCCCGCTATCTTCGTCGCGTTCACCCGGTCTTCCATGTCTCCTGTGTTAAGCCCGTTCTTCTGCGCCCCGCCGTCCCCCCCCCATCCTTTGGTCGAGGCTTACCCTCTCACAGGGTTCGTAAGATTTGGACATGCGCCCTCGGGGCCGTGGTCATCAGTACCTAGTGGATTGGGGAGGGTACGGTCCCTGAGGAGAGGAGTTGTTCCCTCTCGGGACGTGCTGGACCGTTCGCTGATCGATGATTTCCTCCGTTGCCGCCAGGTTTCTCCTCGAGTGCGCCAGGAGGCGCTCGGTGAGTGGGGGGTACTGTCATGTCTTGTTATGTCTGTTCCTGTCCTTTCTCTTCACTTCTGTCTCTCTCTACTGGTCTTTTTTTAGGTTACCTTCTCTGTCTCTCATTCTTCAGCTGTTCTACATTTCCCCTAACTAGCTCATTCACTCTTTCCCACCTGTTCTCTCTTCCCCTCTGATTAGGTCTCTTATTTCTCTCTGTTCACTGCTACTTTCAGGGTCTGATTCTTGTTTGTGTTTTTGATACTAGAAGCAAGCTGTCGTCCCGCTTGCTTCCACCTTTGTCCTATCCTGTCGGAGTCTGCCTGGCAGGTGCATCCTGCATTATACTACGTTCTTGTTCCATTGACTACGTTGGAAGAGGATTTATGCCATTCCTGCTTTTTATTAAAGAACTCTGTTTTCTGTTAAAACCGCTTTTGGGTCTTCACTCAAGTACATAACAAGAACAAGAAGAACTAACTCGACTAGAGCATTCTCACAGAGAACGAGAATAACAATCTGACTGGGCATTCTAAGAGAGAACAAGAAGAACTAAGTGACTGGGCATTCTAAGAGAGAACAAGAAGAACTAAGTAACTGGGCATTCTAAGAGAGAACAAGAAGAACTAAGTGACTGGGCCTTCTAAGAGAACAAGAAGAACTAACTGACTAGGCATTCTCACAGAGAACAAGAAACTATCTGACTGGGCATTCTAAGAGAGAACAAGAAGAACTAACTGACTGGGCATTCTAAGAGAGAACAAGAAGAACTAAGTGACTGGGCATTCTAAGAGAGAACAAGAAGAACTATGTAACTGGGCATTCTAAGAGAACAAGAAGAACTAACTCGACTAGGCATTCTCACAGAGAACGAGAATAACTATCTGACTGGGCATTCTAAGAGAGAACAAGAAGAACTAACTGACTGGGCATTCTAAGAGAGAACGAGAAGAACTATCTGACTGGGCATTCTAAGAGAGAACAAGAAGAACTATCTGACTGGGCATTCTAAGAGAGAATGAGAAGAACTATCTGACTGGGCATTCTAAGAGAGAACAAGAAGAACTATCTGACTGGGCATTCTAAGAGAGAACGAGAAGAACTATCTGACTGGGCATTCTAAGAGAGAACAGAGAAGAACTATCTGACTGGGCATTTTAAGAGAGAACAAGAAGAACTATCTGACTGGACATTCTAAGAGAGAACAAGAAGAACTATCTGACTGGGCATTCTAAGAGAGAACAAGAAGAACTATCTGACTGGGCATTCTAAGAGAGAACAAGAAGAACTATCTGACTGGGCATTCTAAGAGAGAACAAGAAGAACTAACTGACTGGGCATTCTAAGAAAGATGCAGAGAAGAACTATCTGACTGCGCATTCTAAGAAAGAATAGGAGAAGAACTATCTGACTGGGCATTCTAGAGAGAACAAGAAGAACTATCTGACTGGGCATTCTAAGAGAATGTGAGAAGGAACTATCTGACTGGGCATTCTCACAGAGAATGAGAGGCCAGCCTGATCACTAGAAATAAGTGGCAATTTCAGACTCCTGAGAAAGTTGATATATGCCGTCCTTAGCGCTCACAAAGAAAATAACATTTCCCAGCACAGAGGAAAACTAGAGATGCTCGGAGCTGGAGCTCGCTGTTTAGACCACTGATCCACCATGATTCACAATTCTCTAGCAAGCTGTGACAATACTGATGATAGCACGTTGTTTTTAATGATTTAGTTTTAAGCCTTCCACGTACCATAGCCCTAACCTTAACCATTCAGAATTAATATCTAACTTAACCTTTTGAGTTCTGTTTTAACCTCTGTGACCAAGCAGAATTAACCCTGTAACCACGCGTGAATTAACCCTGTAACCAGGTAATTAACCCTGTAACCACCAATTAATGCAAAACTAGACGGTACTGTAACAGAGAGAGACAAACCTGGTCCATCATATTTCCCCTTCACTCACTGACCCACATCAAAGGCAGAGTCAGCTACTTTATACTGGGGTTTAATCCTTTTGGCTGTGACACCATTGGTGATCAGACAGTGCTGACATCGGCTCTCAGACACAAGAGCAGCATATGGTTTCATCATCAGAAGTCACTTTGAAAGGACTCCGAATGTCAAACTTCAGAGTCAAAGGGCAGATAAAGAGGCATTGTATCACAATACTGGACCTCCAATGGTGGACATTGTCAGGATCAATATATTGAGATTCAAGTTGGGTGGATTTGTTCAAATATGACTCATGTCAACATACTTTTGCTGATTTTATTGACTACTCAGGAGTGATGTTGTTGTGTAAAACCAATAATTCTATACACCAGGCAATATCATCATTATCTCCATAATAGCTGATGAAAAGTCAACACTCAACTCAACAGTGACATAACCTTCAGCCTCACGTCTGACCCTGGCAGATCTGACTGGTGCTATTTAAGGAAAGAAGAAAGAAA
>NW_027014382.1:0-13642 GCF_036934945.1 Oncorhynchus masou masou | reverse complement strand
CCACTCTAACCACTAGGCTACCCTGCCACCCCTCCACTCTAACCATTAGACTCTACTCCTGTTTTTCTCCTCCACTCTAACCACGAGGCTACCTGCCGCCCCTCCACTCTAACCACTAGGCTACCCTGCCGCCCTCCACTCTAACCACTAGGCTACCCTGCCGCCCTCCACTCTAACCACTAGGGCTACCCTGCCGCCCTCTCCACTCTAACCACTAGGCTAGCCTGCTCTGTCCCTCCACTCTAACCACTAGGCTACCTGCCGCCCCTTTCCACTCTAACCACTAGGCCACCCTGCCGCCCCTCCACTTCCTAACCACTAGGCTACCTGCCGCCCTCTCCACCCAGCCACTCAGGCTACCTGTCGCCCCTCCACTCTAACCACTAGGCTACCTGCCGCCTCTCCACTCTAACCACTAGGCTACCCTGCCGCTCCTCCACTCTAACCACTAGGCTACCTGCCGCCTCCACTCTAACCACTAGGCTACCTGCCGCCCCTCCACTCTAACCACTAGGCTACCTGCCGCCCCTCCACTCTAACCACTAGGCTACCTGCCGTCCCCTCCACCTCCCAACCAGCTAGGCTACCTGCGCTGCCTCCACTTCTAACCACTAGGCTACCTGCCGCCCTCCACTCTAACCACTAGGCTACCTGCCGCCCCTCCACTCTAACCACTAGTCTACCTGCCGCCCTACCACTCTAACCACTAGGCTACCTGCCGCCCTCCACTCTAACCACGAGGCTACCCTGCCGCCCTCCACTCTAACCACTAGTCTACCTGCCGCCCTCCACTCTAAACATTAGGCTACCTGCTGTCCATCCACTCTAACCACTAGGTTACCCTGCCGCCCTCCACTCTAACCACTAGGCTACCTGCCGCCCCTCCACTCTAACCACTAGGCTACCCTGCCGCCCTCCACTCTAACCACGAGGCTACCTGCCACCCTCCACTCTAACCACTCACTACCCTGCCGCCCTTTAACCACTAGGCTACCCTGCCGCCTCCACTCTAACCACGATGCTACTTGCCGCCCTCCACTCTAACCACTAGGCTACCTGCCGCCCCTCCACTCTAACCACTAGGCTACCCTGCCGCCCTCCACTCTAACCGCCAGGCTACCCTGCCTCCCTCCACCTAACCACCAGGCTACCCTGCCGCCCTCCACTCTAACCACTAGGCTACCCTGCCGCCCCTCCACTCTAACCACTAGGCTACCCTGCCGCCCCCTCCACTCTAACCTCTAGGCTACCCTGCCGCCCTCCACTCTAACCACTAGGCTACCCTGCCGCCCTCCACTCTAACCACTAGGCTACCTCCTGCCGCCCTCCACTCTAACCACTAGGCTACCCCTGCCGCCCCTCCACTCTAACCACTAGGCTACCCTGGTCGCCTCTCCACTCTAAACCACTAGGCTACCTGCCGCCCTCCACTCTAAACACTAGGCTACCCTGCCGCCCCTCCACTCTAACCACTAGGCTACCTGCCGCCCCTCCACTCAACCACTAGGCTACCCCTGCCGCCCCTCCACTCTAACCACTAGGCTACCCCGCCCTCCCATAATATTGCACCAGCCGCCCCTCCACTCTAACCACTAGGCTACCCTGCCGCCCTCCACTCTAACCACTAGGCTACCTGCCGCCCTCCACTCTAACCACTGGGCTACCCTGCCGCCAGCTCCACTCTAACCACTAGGCTACCCAGCCGCCCATACTCTAACCACTAGGCTACCTGCCGCCCTCCACTCTAACCACTAGGCTACCCTGCCGCCCCTCCACTCTAACCACTAGGCTACCTCTGCCGCCCTCCACTATAACCACTAGGCTACCCTGCCGCCCTCCACTCTAACCACTAGGCTACCCTGCCGCCCCTCCACTCTAACCACAGGCTACCTCTGCCGCCCTCCACACTTGAACTTATACTAGGGCGCCTGCCGCCCTCCACCTAACCACCAGGCCACCCTGCCGCCGACTCTTTGCATCCACCAGGCTACCCTCACGCTCTACCTAACCACTAGGCTACCCTGCCTCGCGACACCCCCAAATCAGGCACCTCGTTTCGCCCGACATTCTCCTAACCACACTCAGGCTACCCTGCCGCCCCTCCACTCTAAACTATACCAGGCTACCCTCCGCCTCCACTTTCTGCAAAACGACTAGGCCAGCTCCCAGCCGCCCTCCACTCTAACCAGAAGCCACCCTGCGCTCTCCACTCTAACCACTAGGCCACCCTGCCGCCCTCCACTCTAACCACTAGGCTACCCTGCCGCCCCTCCACTCTAACCACTAGGCTACCCTGCCGCCCTCCACTCTAACCACTAGGCTACCCCGCCGCCCTCCACTCTAACCACTAGGCTACTCCTGCCGCCCTCCACTCTAACCACTAGGCTACCCTGCCGCCCCTCCACTCTAACCACTAGACTACCTGCCGCCCTCCACTCTAACCACTAGGCTACCTGCCGCCCCTCCACTCTAACCACTAGGCTACCCTGCCCCACCTCCACTCTAACCATTAGACTACCCTGCCGCCCCTCCACTTTAACCACTAGGCTACCTGTCGCCCCTCCACTCTAACCACTAGGCTACCCTGCCGCCCCTCCACTCTAACCACTAGACTACCTGCCGCCCCTCCACTCTAACCACTAGGCTACCCTGCCGCCCAGACATCACAGCACAGTTAAAATATGTGGCACATGGAAATCAAAAGAGGCTGGGATGGGCTGAGAGTAACACAGGGTTATAAATGTATTATCTGTCCAAAATGTAATATATATAAACAACGTTGTATAAAATGTAATATATAAACATAAACGACATTGTATAAAAGTACCATGTATGTGAAATGTATATGTAACAACAACAAATTTTGTTGTAAAAAAACAAACAAAATGGTGACCAGAAAAATAAATACATTCTCCTAAAAAAAAATAGAGTGGTCATGGAAACGGCTCATTATGCAGCCACAGGGGAGGATGGACGCATGGCTTTGTTATGGCAAAAAGGAAATGAAAAGCGGAGCCCATAGCTCTGTGGTGAGGAATGGCACAAAACTTCAGACGTGCCCAGGGATTGCATACAGCACAGCCCTGATAGACCCTCCGCACCTCCTATTGTTCTTCTCTCTAAATGGGATACTTTGTAATGCACTGAAAACGTGTGAGAAAACAAAGGCGAAATTATTGATGTTTCAGATAAACTTACAGACTGTAATTACCTCTGAGTGGCTGCAAATTATAAATCGCTATCTGTTCCCTGGTAATAATAGAGAATGCAATCCTCTGTATTTACACAGGGAGATAATTCCACAAACTCCATTTTAGTTCCTTTATCAATAAGGGAACCTGTTTCCAAATGTAGGCCCTATCATTTGCCCGTTGCATTTTATACTGTCCATCACATGAAGAATAGTACAGTGCTGTAGTAAAATAGAGGGATTTGGCAACAGGTCAATTTGGAAATAAATTGGTGTACTACTGTTGCTACTGTTGTTGTTGTTACTGTTACTACTGTTACTACTGTTGTTACTGTTACTACTGTTGTTACTGTTACTACTGATGTCACTACTGTTACTACTGTTGTTACTGTTACTACTGTTGTTACTGTTACTACTGTTACTAATGCTGTTACTACTGTTACTACTGTTGTCACTACTGTTACTACTGTTGTTACTGTTACTACTGTTGTTACTGTTACTACTGTTGTTACTGTTACTACTGTTACTACTGTTACTACTGTTACTACTGTTGTTACTGTTACTACTGTTACTACTGTTGTTACTGTTACTACTGTTACTACTGTTGTTACTGTTACTACTGTTGTTACTGTTACTACTGTTACTACTGTTGTTACTGTTACTACTGTTGTTACTGTTACTACTGTTACTACTGTTACTACTGTTGTTACTGTTACTGCTGTTACTACTGTTGTTACTGTTACTACTGTTACTACTGTTACTACTGTTACTACTGTTGTTACTGTTACTACTGTTACTACTGTTGTTACTGTTACTACTGTTGTCACTACTGTTACTACTGTTGTTACTGTTACTACTGTTGTTACTGTTACTACTGTTGTTACTGTTACTACTGTTACTACTGTTACTACTGTTGTTACTGTTACTACTGTTACTACTGTTACTACTGTTGTTACTGTTACTACTGTTACTACTGTTACTACTGTTACTACTGTTGTTACTGTTACTACTGTTACTACTGTTACTACTGTTACTACTGTTACTACTGTTGTTACTGTTACTACTGTTACTACTGTTGTTACTGTTACTACTGTTACTACTGTTGTTACTGTTACTACTGTTGTTACTGTTACTACTGTTGTTACTGTTGTTACTGTTACTACTGTTGTTACTGTTACTACTGTTACTACTGTTGTTACTGTTACTACTGTTGTTACTGTTACTACTGTTGTTACTGTTACTACTGTTGTTACTGTTACTACTGTTACTACTGTTGTTACTGTTACTACTGTTGTTACTGTTACTACTGTTACTACTGTTGTTACTGTTACTACTGTTGTTACTGTTACTACTGTTACTACTGTTGTTACTGTTACTACTGTTGTTACTGTTACTACTGTTGTTACTGTTACTACTGTTACTACTGTTACTACTGTTGTTACTGTTACTACTGTTACTACTGTTAATACTGTTGTTACTGTTACTACTGTTGTTACTGTTACTACTGTTGTTACTGTTACTACTGTTACTACTGTTACTACTGTTGTTACTGTTACTACTGTTACTACTGTTGTTACTGTTACTACTGGTGTTACTGTTACTACTGTTGTTACTGTTACTACTGTTGTTACTGTTACTACTGATGTTACTACTGATGTTACTACTGTTGTTACTGTTACTACTGTTGTTACTGTTACTACTGTTACTACTGTTGTTACTGTTACTACTGTTGTTACTGTTACTACTGTTGTTACTGTTACTACTGTTGTTACTGTTACTACTGTTGTTACTGTTACTACTGTTGTTACTACTGATGTTACTGTTACTACTGTTGTTACTGTTACTACTGTTGTTACTGTTACTACTGTTGTTACTACTGATGTTACTAATGTTGTTACTCTTACTAATGTTGTTACTGTTACTACTGTTGTTACTGTTACTACTGTTGTTACTGTTACTACTGTTGTTACTACTGATGTTACTACTGTTGTTACTGTTACTACTGTTATTACAGTTGTTACTACTGCTGTTACTACTGATGTTACTACTGTTGTTACTGTTACTAATGTTGTTACTGTTACTAATGTTGTTACTGTTACTACTGTTGTTACTGTTACTACTGTTGTTACTGTTACTACTGTTGTTACTACTGATGTTACTACTGTTGTTACTGTTACTACTGTTATTACAGTTGTTACTACTGCTGTTACTACTGATGTTACTACTGATGTTACTGTTACTACTGGTGTTACTACTGTTGTTACTACTGTTACTGCTGTTGTTACTACTGATGTTACTACTGTTGTTACTGTTACTACTGTTATTACAGTTGTTACTACTGCTGTTACTACTGATGTTACTACTGATGTTACTGTTACTACTGTTACTGCTGTTGTTACTGTCACTACTGTTGTTACTACTGTTACTGCTGTTGTTACCGTTACTACTGTTACTACTGATGTTAGTACTGATGTTACTGTTACTACTGGTGTTACTGTTACTACTGATGTTACTACTGTTACTACTGTTACTACTGATGTTACTACTGTTGTTACTGTTACTACTGATGTTACTACTGTTGTTACTGTTACTACTGTTACTACTGATGTTACTACTGTTACTACTGCTGTTACTACTGTTACTACTGTTACTACTGATGTTACTACTGTTACTACTGGTGTTACTACTGTGACTACTGTTGTTACTGTTACTACTGGTGTTACTACTGATGTTACTGTTACTACTGTTGTTACTACTGGTGTTACTACTGATGTTACTACTGTTACTACTGATGTTACTGTTACTACTGTTACTACTGATGTTACTACTGTTACTACTGTTACTACTGGTGTTACTACTGATGTTACTACTGATGTTACTGTTACTACTGTTGTTACCGTTACTACTGTTGTTACTGTTACTACTGTTGTTACTGTTACTACTGTTGTTACTGTTACTACTGATGTTACTACTGTTGTTACTGTTACTACTGATGTTACTACTGTTGTTACTGTTACTACTGATGTTACTACTGTTGTTACTGTTACTACTGCTGTTACTGTTACTACTGATGTTACTGTTACTACTGTTGTTACTGTTACTACTGTTGTTACTGTTACTACTGTTGTTACTACTGTTACTACTGTTGTTACTGTTACTACTGTTGTTACTGTTACTACTGGTGTTACTGTTACTACTAATGTTACTACTGTTCCATTTTCTGCCATCAAGTTATTAATGTGAATGTGAGTCTGTGTTCAAATGATGGCTGCATAGTTGGGATGTTCCTCTTGAAGGTGCATTTCTCCTGTCAAATCAGCATGTGAACATACATTTATGATAAATAACACACATTTTAGATTTTTCTAAACTAATCCAATCGGTTAGCCTTATTGCTCCCGTTAATGAGCTGGTTGTTCTAGTTTAGATGGTTTAGGTTGTCTCCTCATTTGTAAACTTTCACTACCTTGGCAGTCATTCTAAATTCAGGTTGCGGGTGATTTAAAACATTTTTGGATATCCTAACTCTGACTGGATTCCGTTAGAAATTTCACATCACTCTGCAGTCCATCATAATGTGACCTGCCTGGTGTGGCCTGCAAACCAGGAGTTTAATTTAAATTCTAAAATATGTAGGCACTCACTTGGTGAAGGCTACAGGACTGGAACCATGTCTCTGTTAGTAGCAAACAGGTTCATGTGTGGTACTGCCAACTGACCTGTTGCACCCTCGACAACCACTGTGATTATTATTTGACCCTGCTGGCAATCTATGAACATTTTGAACATATTGGCCATGTTCTGTTAATAATCTTTTGTTTCTGTACAGCACTTTGAGATATCAGCTGATGTAAGAAGGGCTTTTTACATAAACATTTGATTGATTGATACTGGCCACTCAAAAACCAATATGAAAATAAGTCTTTACATCTTACAGTGTTAAAAGAACACCCCCCTTCCCATTTTTTTTTTAAATACAATTTTGCCACTCAAAAGGAACAAACGCCTTTGTCACGGTGGTGATTAGCCTAAAAAGCCCCCCAAAAAATACAAATAAAATTCCAAACGTATGCGTTTGTTAGCAACGCGCATGCCATCTATTTTCTGTGTTTTGAGTGGTGCAAAACAATCAGTCTTGCTGGATTGACTGCCTTCATACAGTTATTTCATAGTCTCGGTTGTGCCTGATACCCCATATCTGAAACACTATTTCTCCCAAGAGTATTGTTTAAAAAAAATCTCAGAGCACCTGACCAAATTCACATAGAAATGTTTCGTTATAGCTCTGTCATTCTTGGGGCGGCAGGTAGCCTAGTGGTTCGAGCGTTGGACTAGTAACCGGAAGACTGCAGGCGGTTAACCCACTGTTCCCCGGTAGGCCGTAAATTGAAAATAAGAATTTGTTCTTAAACTGGCTTGCCTAGTTAAATAAAGGTAAAATAAATTACCATTGAAAGCCAGTTTAAAAAGTGGTTGATATGTTCTATGTGTACTTTTTCTATGCTTCCGTTCTGAAGTTTCATTTTTGCTTATTTTACTTTTGTACACCAGCTTCAAACAGCAGACAAATAACATATTTTTGCTTATTGGAAAATATATTTCATGGCCATTTTAGATGGTACAATGTGTGTGTGTGCGCGTGAGGTGTAAACTAATGGCAGCTAAATAGCTCCCCTGTGTTGCTGTTTACATTACAATGTCATGAAACCTGTTTTTTTTTTTTTTTTGTCATGGTGGAAAATTTGACATACCTTTTATAATAGCAGCTCTGGGAACGTAGTACTGTCATGTCGTAAGAGTGATTATATTAAATATACAGTGATTTTTTTTGACGACTCATGCATGAACAAGAGTAGGCTAATTTCTACATTTTTAAAGACACTCACCTACACAAAATAATCGTATAGTTTTATTTATAGAACAGTAAGAACAACATGAAATGGAAACATTTACATTCTTATGTTAATTGCAATAATTATTTATTTGCAGAGAAAAACATTTGTGTTGCGTAGGCCTATAATAATACGATTTTATTTCCGAACAGTAAAGGGATTTATTAAGGAAGTTACCCATGTCTACCGCACTGTGGCGGTCTACCACGCTTTTCCATCCCACACACGTCTCTCTCTCTCTCTCTCTCTCTCTCCCACACACACATCCCGTTCAGTCACACAGTCACACACACACACAACGGGACAATCGAGAAGACGGAGGTCCGCTACAGCTAACCGTTAACTCCACATTTTACACCAAAAGTAAGTATTTGTTTATTTGTGGGATTGTTAGACGTTTAGCTAATATTATTAAACGACGTGTGCTACGTTTCCTTGCTTTTTTTTGTGTCCACGTTGTATTCGCTTTCTATATAGAACTTGTGTAACTTTTGCCCTGATAACAAAGCTAGGTATAAAGTCAGCTAAAGTTATTTTATCTAGGTAATGGACTCTCGTTAGGTGTAGTTACATTATGTTTTAGTTTCTGTAAAAAGATAACCTGGTAACTTTAGCGCAATTATCTCAGTAAAATGGAGTCTAAGGGCTGTTCTGGCTACGGGCCTTATTGCTTGATTATACTATACATATTTGTATAGTAGCCATCTGAATTATTAATCCATCACGGACACTTTAAAAAGAGTGATGTTTTCTGGTCCTTTGCTCAACGGTTATGATCTCAATCTTGACGGACTCATCCTGTTCAATGACTGTACTGAGGAGACATGGACACAGAAGTGTAAAACGGCTGGTCTCCTCCACTTTTCCCTGTGAGCCAAGAGCTGGTGACTATCATGGTATTAAGATATTTTAACCCGGGGGGGGTTGTATACTCTGCCAGGGTAATAGACTCAGTCACAGATGTGTATATAGGTCAGATCGGTGTGTGTTTGTTCTATAGCTCTCCCTCTGAGGCGATGGTGTGTGTGTGTGTGTGTGTGTGTGTGTGTGTGTGTGTGTGTGTGTGCGTGGAGAGAGTTTGGCATCAGAGCTCCTGTGGTCTTGGTTTGCAGCAGGGCTGAGGCTGAGCCAGGCTGATTGGGTAGCTGTTCATTTATTGCCACAGCGTTATTGACACACACACACGCACCACCGTCGTAATCCTGGGTAGCACCCCTCGTATCCCCATTGAGAAACAAAACACACACTGATTTCATCTATCGGATTGCCCCCACGTTGTGTGTGTGTGTTTGTTTGTTTGTGTGCCTCCTCTAGCTTACTACAAGCTCACAGTGTGAAACCGCCCCCATGCCAAACCTTTTTTTTTTAAAGAGGGAAACCAGGCCAATGCAAAACGAGCCATGCTGTAAATAGAGATACGACCCCTTGGTCTCTGTGTGGTGACGTCTGGCAGCTTCAGAGAACCTTACTTGTTTTCTCAGTGCATAGTTACACACACGCTACCATTCACTATTTTTATGTTTTTCAAATAAAGATCTGTGCTTTGCTTTGCCGTAGCCTGTTGCTGGCTGTAGCTTGTTCTCTTAGGGATATAATCCAGACAGCCCAGGCTAAATCTAGCCTAAGTTGTGAGTTTCCACCCTCAGTGATGGTCACAAACAGAATTAACATTTCTCTTTTTTTGTTTGGGACAGTAGGCCTACTGTATATTAGGCTTAAAGGCCCACCCCGTAATTCAAAAACAGCCCCGCCACTTGGTTTCTTATAGGGGTTAGGGATACTTGGTTTCTTAGCTGAGGGTTAGGGATAGAGAAATGTAGCCTAACCACTCTCTAAATATGAACTTTAAATGGTTGGCACCATGGCATGGTCGACTTGAGATGTCAAGAAGGTAGAGTAATGTCCTATCGTGGACAGATCTCTTCTCATTTTAACAACCATCGAGTCTATATGATAGGTTGCTCTCTAGGGTTACACCCAGCAGTTTAGTCGCCGCAACTTGCTAAATAGACACATTATTCAATACTAGATCTAAATGAGGTTTATCGTTGAGGGAGTGATTTGTCCCAAAAATTATCTTTTCGTGTGTTGAAATATTTAGCACCAGCCTATTGCAAGTTACCCATTCTAAAACTGACTGTAGTAGCTCTATGTTAAACTGACTGTAGCTCTATGTTAAAAGCTGTTAGTTATTTTACTGTTGCAGCCAACGTGTATGCTGTTTAGTCATTAGCGTACATAAACACACAGGCCTTATTCCAGGTCAGTGGAAGGTCATTAGTGAAAACAGAAAACAATAATGGTCCTAGCCGCCGCTCTGCGGTACACCACACTCATCTGAACTTGCATGAGAGAGGCTTCCATAAAGGAAAACCTCTGTGTTCTATGAGATAGGTAACTCTCAATCTATTATAAGGCAGAGGATCCAAATCCACACCTACGTTTTTTCGTCTGTTTGGATTGATATGTAGGCTAGTCTGACTGGGCGTTTCCTGTGGTGGTAGGCTAGTCTGACTGGGAGTTTCCTGTAGGCTGGTCTGACTGGGAGTTTCCTGTGGTGGTAGGCTAGTCTGACTGGGAGTTTCCTGTGGTGGTAGGCTAGTCTGACTGGGAGTTTCCTGTAGGCTAGTCTGACTGGGAGTTTCCTGTGGTGGTAGGCTAGTCTGACTGGGAGTTTCCTGTAGGCTAGTCTGACTGGGAGTTTCCTGTAGGCTGGTCTGACTGGGAGTTTCCTGTGGTGGTAGACTAGTCTGACTGGGAGTTTCCTGTAGGCTAGTCTGACTGGGAGTTTCCTGTAGGCTAGTCTGACTGGGAGTTTCCTGTGGTGGTAGGCTAGTCTGACTGGGAGTTTCCTGTGGTGGTAGGCTAGTCTGACTGGGAGTTTCCTGTGGTGGTAGGCTAGTCTGACTGGGAGTTTCCTGTGGTGGTAGGCTAGTCTGACTGGGAGTTTCCTGTGGTGGTAGGCTAGTCTGACTGGGAGTTTCCTGTAGGCTAGTCTGACTGGGAGTTTCCTGTGGTGGTAGGCTAGTCTGACTGGGAGTTTCCTGTAGGCTAGTCTGACTGGGAGTTTCCTGTGGTGGTAGGCTAGTCTGACTGGGAGCTCTCCTGTAGGCTAGTCTGACTGGGAGTTTCCTGTGGTGGAGGCTAGTCTGACTGGGAGTTTCCTGTAGGCTAGTCTGACTGGGAGTTTCCTGTAGGCTAGTCTGACTGGGAGTTTCCTGTAGGCTAGTCTGACTGGGAGTTTCCTGTAGGCTAGTCTGACTGGGAGTTTCTTGGAGGCTAGTCTGACTGGGAGTTTCCTGTGGTGGTAGGCTAGTCTGACTGGGAGTTTCCTGTAGGCTAGTCTGACTGGGAGTTTCCTGTAGGCTAGTCTGACTGGGAGTTTCCTGTAGGCTAGTCTGACTGGGAGTTTCCTGTGGTGGTAGGCTAGTCTGCCTGGGAGTTTCCTGTAGGCTAGTCTGACTGGGAGTTTCTTGGAGGCTAGTCTGACTGGGAGTTTCCTGTAGGCTAGTCTGACTGGGAGTTTCCTGTGGTGGTAGGCTAGTCTGACTGGGAGTTTCCTGTGGTGGTAGGCTAGTCTGACTGGGAGTTTCCTGTAGGCTAGTCTGACTGGGAGTTTCCTGTAGGCTAGTCTGACTGGAGTTTCTGTGTGGTAGGCTAGTCTGACTGGGAGTTTCCTGTAGGCCAGTCTGACTGGGAGTTTCCTGTGGTGGGTAGGCTAGTCTGACTGGGAGTTTCCTGTGGTGGTAGGAGTCTGACTGGGGAGTTTCCTGTGGTGGCAGGCTAACTGACTGGGAGTTTCCGAGGCCAATCGACTGGAGTTCCTGTAGGCTAGCCTCGACCGTGGAGTTCTCCTGGGTGGTAGGCTAGTCTGACTGGGAGTTTCCTGTGGTGGTAGGCTAGTCTGACTGGGAGTTTCCTGTGGTGGTAGGCTAGTCTGACTGGGGAGTTTCCTGCAGGCTAGTCTGACTGGGAGTTTCCCGTGGTGGTAGGCTAGTCTGACTGGGAGTTTCCTGTGGTGGTAGGCTAGTCTGACTGGGAGTTTCCTGTGGTGGAGGCTAGTCCGACTGGGAGTTTCCTGTGGTGGTAGGCTAGTCTGACTGGGAGTTTCCTGTGGTGGTAGGCTAGTCTGACTGGGAGTTTCCTGTGGTGGTAGCTTGTCATCTGATACATGGAGCTTTTTTTTGGGGGGGTTTTTTTCTCCTCAAATGATAGGTTCAGGCTCTTCAAATAACCACAATGGCTGATTATATCCAGGCCAAGGCTATATTCAGTGGTGTCAGGAAAAGGACTGGTGATGCAGAATGTTTTCTTTTGGTGTGTGTTGGAGGAGGAGACACTGAGAATGTAACGTAGAATGAACCTAGCCTACTTCCAGGATGTGTCCCAAATGGAGCCCCTATTCCCTATATAGTGCACTACTTTAGACCAGAGCCCTATAGAACCTTATTCCCTATTTATAGTGCACTACTTTAGACCAGAGCCCTATTCCCTATATAGTGCACTACTTCAGGACCAGAGCCCTCATAGAACCACTATTCCCTATATAGTGTTCACTACTATAGACCAGAGCCCTATAGAACCCTATTCCCTATATAGTGCACTACTTTAGACCAGAGCCCTATAGAACCCTAATTCTCTATATAGTGCACTACTTTAGACCAGAGACCCTATAGAACCCTATTCCCTATATAGTGCACTACTTTAGACCAGAGCCCTATAGAACCCTATTCCCTATATAGTGCACTACTTTATATCAGAGCCCTATAGAACCCTATTCCCTATATAGTGCACTACTTTAGACCAGAGCCCTATATAGTGCACTACTTCAGATCAGAGCCCTATAGAACCCTATTCCCTATATAGTGCACTACTTTAGGCCAGAGCCCTATAGAACCCTATTCCCTATATAGTGCACTACTTTAGATCAGAGCCCAATAGAACTCTATTCCTACATATAAGTGCACTATTTTAGACCAGAGCCCTATATAGTGCACTACTTTAGACCAGAGCCCTATAGAGCCCTATTCCCTAGATAGTGCACTACTTTAGACCAGAGCCCTATAGAACCCTATTCCCTATATATAGTGCACTACTTTAGACCAGAGCCCTATAGAACCCTATTCCCTATATATAGTGCACTACTTTAGACCAGAGCCCTATAGAACCCTGATTCCTATATATAGTGCACTACTTTCAGACCAGAGCCCTATAGAACCCTATTCCCTATATATAGTGCACTACTTTAGACCAGAGCCCTATAGAACCCTATTCCCTATATATAGGGCACTACTTTAGACCAGAGCCCTATAGAACCCTATTCCCTATATATAGTGCACTACTTTAGACCAGAGCCCTATAGAACCCTATTCCTGTGTTGCATTCATTGCAGTAGCAGCAGCAGGAAGTGAAATCTAGCTTCCAGTTCCAGAGTACCCCTAACAGCCTCTCTCGGTGCCCTCGGGGGCGGAGAGCTCTATGTTGAGCATACAGGTGCTTCTCTGTGGAAAAACAGTTTCACAGTCACACTATAGTGTCTTTTAATACGACACTGTAGACG
>NW_027014381.1:0-13646 GCF_036934945.1 Oncorhynchus masou masou | reverse complement strand
ACAGAGAAACCTGAACACTGCTACTTTATAATGACCACAGTATGGAGTCTACACAGGGTGTTGTTTTCTACAGAGAAACCTGAACACTACTACTTTATAAAGACCACAGTATGGAGTCTACACAGGGTGTTGTCTTCCACAGCTCTCTGCTAATTTATAATGACCACAGTATGGAGTCTACACAGGGTGTTGTTTTCTACAGAGAAACCTGAACACTACTACTTTATAAAGACCACAGTATGGAGTCTACACAGGGTGTTGTCTTCCACAGCTCTCTGCTAATTTATAATGACCACAGTATGGAGTCTACACAGGGTGTTGTCTTCCACAGCTCTCTGCTAATTTATAATGACCACAGTATGGAGTCTACCGCTCCATGTCTCCCACTCAGCAATTTGAATTTGACAGCTTCTTTCAGTTGGACTTTCAGGGAAGAAAAAGAGATAAGAGCACTTCATCAAAAATCTCTGACTAAAGGCCAGGAGGCCCACACGTAAGCTTGAATGAAATAAGTGGACGTTAGCAAGAGCAGTGTTCGGGTTTCTCTTTTTGTAAAAGACTTAACTCAAAATTTCAAACATAACACGTACACGGCCACACAATATGGACCACAATACAACAAACAATCTCTCACAGCCTGCCGGGTGGTGCAGTAGTTAAGGGCGCTGTACTGCAGCGCCAGCTGTGTCACCAGAGACTCTGGGTTCTCTGGGTCGGCCTGGCGTCGTCCAGGTTAGGGAGGTTTTGGCTGGTAGGGAAATCCTTGTCTCATCGCACACCAGCGACTCCTGTGGCGGGCCGGGCGCAGTGCACGCTAACCAAGGTTGCCAGCTGCACGGTGTTTCCTCCGACACATTGGTGCGGCTGGCTTCTGGGTTGGATGTGCGCTGTGTTAAGAAGCAGTGTGGCTTGTTTGGGTTGTGTATCGGAGGACGCATGACTTTCAACCTTCGCTCTCCCGAGCCCATATGGGAGTTGTAACGATGAGACAAGATAGTAGCTGCTAAAAACAATTGGATACCATGGAAATTGGGGGAAAAAAGTTTTTTTTTTTTTTAAACAATCACTCACGAACACAACATGTAGAACAGGGGATTAAATAATAAACAAGTATATTGTATAAGTGAAGTCAGGTGTGATAAGACAAAGACAAAACAAATGGAAAATGAAAGTGGATCGGCGATGGCTAGAAGGCCGGGGACGCTCGGACCGCCGAACGCCGCCCGGACAAGGAGAGGGACCGACTTCGACGGGAAGTCGTGACACTTTTATTTGACGTTCTCACGTTGTTCCCGCACACACCTGCTACAAGACCACCAAGATAAAGGGGTGCTTCCTTGGAAGTTGGGCTTCCTTACAACGCTAGTGTTGGAAAGCTTTTAAAAGCAGCCTTGCCTGTTTGTAAAATACTTTTCAACATTTTTTTTATTTTATGTTTGAGTCACTGTATAATTCATTTATAATCTTCTCCATGACATGTACAACGTCCCAATAGCAGCAAGAGATAGGGAGTATCTGAATATGCCACATTCCCACTCCTTTCTACGTATGTACAGCATACAGCAGACTATAACATGTCACAATCTCCTACAGTTAATGACCAATAACTCTAAATGTCCCCAGCTCCTCCTGTTAATAACAATGTATTCGACGCAGAACATTTCAGATAATTTCTTCTTCTTAGAATAAATAGTAAACCTATAAACCTTTTTTAATGTTTTCTTGTAATTAAATCCCTAATGGTTTTCAGTTTTTTCAATTGACTTTTGTTCCGTTATGTACAGCCGTGGATATTGTCACAACTTCATCCGAAGTTGGTCCCTCTCCTTGTTCTGTTCGGTGGTCAAGTCGTTCCTCCACTAACCTCTCCCTTCCAGTGCGTAGTGGGGTACCATCTGGTTCTGGCGCCTTGGCATCAGGGTCAGACCAAGGTTCCTGCGGTGGGCGACTGGTTCAGGCACGCGGAGGAGACATGGGAAGCTGTCTGTGTCCACCTTCAGCAGGCCGTGACGCGGTCAGGAGAATAATGCAGATCACCACCGCAGTGAGACCCCGGTGTTCGCACCGGGGACCGAGGCCTGGCTCTCGACCCGAAACCTGCCCCTCCACCTGCCCTGCCGGAAGCTGGGTCCGCGGTTTGTGGGGCCATTTAAAGTCCTGAGGAGAGTGAACGAGGTATGTTATAGGCTACAGCTTCCCCTCAATTACTGCATTAACCCCTCGTTCCATGTGTCTCTCCTCAGGCCAGTAGTGGTTGGCTCGCTCCAGGAGTTTGAGGTGCGGGAGGTTCCTCCGCCCCCTCTGGACATCAGGGGGGCCCCGGTGTACTCTGTTTGGGCGAGGGGCCTTCAGTATCTCGTGGAGCGGGAGGGGTACGGCCTGGAGGAGAGGAGCTGGGTTCTGGTCGAGGACATGTTGGACCCATCTATGCTGCAGGAGTTCCACCGTCTTCGTCCGGATCGCCCTGCGCCTCGCCCTCTGGGTCGTCCCTGAGGTCGGTATCGACGCGCGGCTCACTGTGATCGACTTCCGCCGGAGTTGGTCCCTCTCCTTGTTCGGGTGGCGTTCGGCGGTCGAAGTCGCCGACTTTTCTATCCATCGCTGATCCTCTTTTCATTTTCCTTTGGTTTCGCTCTTGTCTTGTATCGCACCTGGTTCCAATCTAATCAATTACATGTTGTGTATTTAACCCTCTGTTCCCCCTCATGTGTTTGTCGGTGATTGTTATTTGTAAGTGTTTGTGCACGTTTGTCCAGGCGTTACCCCTTGTTATATTTGTTGTTACTCGGTGAGTTTTCGCTTAATAACTTGCTCCGCTGGAAACACAGTTTTCTCTCCTGCATCTAACTTCTCTGCTGCCAGTACCTACCCCTTTACAGATATTTATGAAATGGTTTTAATAGACAATGCTTCAGTATGTCTGGTCTCTCTGGCCGCAACTCAACACTACACCTCCCCCTCCACCCTCCACCCTCCTCCCAACCCTGGACCTTCACCACCACCCCAGTCAGAAGCTCTACTTAATTAAATCTTTATTGATCGACTTGACATGTGAAATTGCCTTATTTCTTGTGACATGGACTCTGGTCTGTGTTTCTTGAGGAGTGGATTTTAATATTGGTTGGAAGGCTCTTGTGGAGAAGAAAGCTCAACAGTCATCCTGAGTGGGTCCGAATAAACAGGGGTGTGATGATGACGATGATGGTGATGATAATGATGATGGTGATGATGGTGATGATGAGGATGATATATATATATATACAGTATTATGGTGCTATCATGGTATATATACAGTATTATGGTGATAGTGATATAAATATATATATATATATATACAGACAGTATAATGGTGATATAATGGTATATACAGAGTATTATGATGATAGTGATATATATACAGTATTATGGTGATAGTGATATAAATATATATATATATATACAGACAGTATAATGGTGATATAATGGTATATACAGAGTATTATGATGATAGTGATATATATACAGTATTATGGTGATATAATGGTATATATATATATATATATATAGTATTATGATGATAGTGATATATATACAGTATTGTGGTGATATAATGGTATATATATATATATAGTATTATGATGATAGTGAAATATATATATACAGTATAATGGTGATATAATGGTATATACAGAGTATTATGATGATAGTGAAATATATATATACAGTATTATGGTGATATAATGGTATATATATACAGTATTATAGTGATAGTGATATATATACCGTATTATGGTGATAGTGATATATATACAGTATTATGGTGATAGTGATATATACATACAGTATTATGGTGATAGTGATATATATACAGTATTATGGTGATAGTGATATATATACCGTATTATGGTGATAGTGATATATATACAGTATTATGGTGATAGTGATATATACATACAGTATTATGGTGATAGTGATATATATACCGTATTATGGTGATAGTGATATATACATACAGTATTATGGTGATAGTGATATATACATACAGTATTATGGTGATAGTGATATATATACCGTATTATGGTGATAGTGATATATACCGTATTATGGCAAGATAGTGATATATATATTATATTATGGTGATAGTGATATATACATACAGTATTATGGTGATAGTGATATATACATACAGTATTAAGGGTGACAGTGATATACATACAGTATTATGGTGATAGGCAAGCATATATACAGTATTATGGTGATATAATTAGTATATATATACAGTATTATAGTGATAGTGATATATATACAGTATTATGGTGATAGTGATATACATACAGTATTATGGGTGATAGTGATATATATACAGAGTATAATGGTATGTATACAGTACTATCATGATATAATGGCATGCATATGGTATTATGGTGATAGTCATATGTGTATATATATATATATATACAGTATCATGGTGATAGTCTTAGCCGTGTCTTAGCCGTGTCTGAATCCTGGCTTAGAAACCACCAAAACCCTGACATCTCCATCCCTTAACTTTAAAATGTTACAATCTACTCCAAGATAGAACTGCCAAAGGGGCGGTGCTACAATCTACTGTAGAGATAGAACTGCCAAAGGGAGGTGCTACAATCTACTGAGAGATAGAACTGCCAAAGGGGAGGGGTGTTACAATCTGTAGAGACAGAACTGCCAGTAGAGGATACGTGGTTATTCTTTAAAAGTGCCTTCCTCACCATCTGAAATAAGCACACCCTGTTCAAAAAATGTAGAAACTCGGAATAGATATAGCCCTTGGTTTCACTCCAGACCTGTCTGCCCTTCACCAGCACAAAAACATCCTGTGGCGTTCTGCATTAGCATCAGCCCCCATGATATGTAACCTTTCAGGAAGTTATTAGGAAACAAATATACACAGGCAGTTAGGAAATCTAAGGCAAGCTGTTTCAAACATAAATTTGCATTCTGTAGTACAAACTCAAAAAGTTCTGGGACACTGTAAAGTCCATGGAGAATAAGAGCACCTCCCCCAGCTGCCTACTGCTCTGAGGCTAGGAAACACAGTTACCACCGATAAATCCACTATTATTGAGAATATTAATAAGCATTTCTCTACGGCTGGCCATGCATTCCACTTGGCTACCCTACCCCGGTCAACTGCTCGGCACCCTCCACAGCAACCCGCCAAAGCCCCCACCATGTCTCCTTCACCCAAATCCAGATAGCTGATGTTCTGAAAGAGCTGCAAAATTTGGACCCCTACAAATCAGATTGGCTAGACAATCTGAGCCCTCTCGTTCTAAAATTATCTGTCGCAATTGTTGCAACTCCTATTACTAGTCTGTTCAACCTCTCTTCGTATCATCTGAGATTCCCCCAAAGATTGGAAAGCTGCCGTGGTCAAACCCTCTTCAAAGGGGGAGTGACACTATTGACCAAAACTGCTACAGACCTATATCTATCCTACCCTGTCGTTCTAAAAGGTCTACGAAAGCCAAGTCAACAAACAGATTACAGTCCATTTCGAATCCCACCGTATCTTCTCCGCTTATGCAATCTGGTTTCAGAGCTGGTCATGGGTGCATCTCAACCACACTCCAAGGCTAGGAAAAACTGTTACCACCGATAAATCCACTATAATTGGAGAATTTCAATAAGCATTTCTCTGGTTGGCCCAAGCGACATCATAACCGCCATCGATAAGAGACATTACTGTGTAGCCGTATTCATCGCACCTGACCAAGGCTTTCACTCTATCCAATCACCACATTCTTAATGGCAGACTCGACAGCCTTGGTTTCTCAAATGATTGCCTCGCCTAGTTTACCAACTACTTCTCTCATAGAGTTCAGTATGTCAAATAGGAGGGCTTGTTGTCCAGACCTCTGGCAGTCTCTATGGGGGTGCCACAGGGTTCACCCTCGGGCCGACTCTCTTTACTCTGTATACATCAATGATGTCGTTCTTGCTGCTGGTGACTCTCTGATCCACCTCTGGTGATAGTGATATATATATGTACAGTATTATGGTGACAATGGTGTTTATAAACTGGGTGGGTCAAGCCCTGAATGCTGGATTTGCTGACATTCCTGAGTATATCAGACCGTATACGGTTATGACAAAACATTTATTTTTACTACTCTAATTACATTGGTTACCAGTTTATAATAGCAATAAGGCACCGTGGGGGTTTGTGATATGTTTTGCAAATATGGGACTAAGAAAAAGCCCCACGGTAGTTAAGAGCGCCGGTCAGCCGAAGAACATGGCAGATGTTTTACATTCTCCCAACTAATTGTGCTATTTTGTATTTTTTATTCTTTTTACTTATTGTGTACTCAATGTTGCTGGTACTGTCTCTTTTTATTGTGTTCATAATGTTGCTGCTATTGTCTCTCTTTTGTCTCTTTTTGACTTCTGGAAATAACTTCTGGACATCAGAAAAGCGATTATTTACCACGACTGGAAGAAACTTTTCCTTTAACGAATCCGACGATATACTGCTTTCACTAAGATTATCCTACCAACGAGACATTAAAAACTGTAACATCTTATGTTTCACCGACGTGGCTGAAACAACGATACGGAGAATATAGAGCTAGCGGGATTTTCCACGCACTGGCAGAACAGAGACGCTGCCTCTGGTAAAACGAGGGTGGGGGTGTGTGTCTATTCGTCCATAACAGCTGGTGCGCGATGTCTATTATTAAACACTGTTCCCCATGCTTGTTCAATAAACCTTTAAACAATGAATGAACATGCACCTGTGGAACGGTCCTTAAGACACTAACAGCTTACAGACAGAACTGTTTACAGACGGTAGGCAATTAAGGTCACAATTATGAAAAGTTATGACACTAAAGAGGCCTTTCTACTGACTCTGAAAAACACCAATAGAAAGATGCCCAGGGTCCCTGCTTGTCTGAGTGAGCATAACTTAGCCATGTTGCAAGGAGGCATGAGGACTGCAGATGTGGGCCAGGGCAATAAATTGCAATGTCTGTACTGTGAGACGCCTAAGACAGTGCTACAGGGAGACCGGACGACAGCTGATCGTACCGTACAGGATCGGGCACATCCGAATATCACACCTGCAGGACAGGTACAAGGATGGCAACAACAACTGCCCGATTTACACCAGGAACGCACAACCACTCCATCAGTGCTCAGACAGTCCGCAATAGGGCTGAGATAGGCTGGACTGAGGGGCTTGTAGGCCTGTTGTAATGCAAGTCCTCACCCAGACATCACCGGCAACAATGTTGCCTATGGGCACAAATCCACTGTCCGCTGGACCAGACAAGACTGGCAAGAAGTGTTCTTCACTAACGAGTCACGGTTTTGTCTCACCAGGGGTGATGGTTAGGTCGCGTATCACTGAAAGAATGAGCGTTACACTGGAGCGGGATCAATTTGATCAATTTGAAGTGGAGGGTCGTCATGGTCTGGGGGCGGTGTGTACAGCATCATCGGACTGCGCTTGTTGTCATTGCAGGCAATCTCAGCGCTGTGCGTTACAGGGAAGACATCCTCTTGCCTCATGTGGTATTCCTTCCCGTAGGCTCATCCCAACATGACCTCCAGCATGACAATGCCACCAGTCATACTGCTCGTTCTGTGCATGATTTCCTACAAGATAGGAATGTCAGTGTTCTGCCATGGCCAGCGAAGAGCCCGGATCTTAATCCCATTGAGCACGCTCTAGGACCTGTTGGATCAGAGGGTGAGGACTAGGGCCACACCCAGAAATGTCTGAGAACTTGCAGGTGCCTTGGTGGAAGAAGTGGGGTAACATCTCACAGCAAGTGGAACATCTGGTGCAGTCCATGAGAAAGGAGATGCACTGCAGTACTTATGTGAACTTGGCCTGCTTTATGACAGTTAGTTGTATTTGCATATTGCAATTTATTATGGATGTTGATGGTATGGCTTGTTATTGTTTCTCTGTCTCCTTTTAGATCAACCGCAGTCCATACATTGCCAGCAAGGTCTCAATTCAAGATGAGTGGAGTGTCAACAACTGTCAATCATTCACCTCCATGTCTTCTATCCATCACCTGCATCTAGAAATACTCTTAAACTGTACTGCATCTCTCCCAGCTACTGGATTAAATATGTCATTTTAAATGATTAATTTAACCTTTTATTTAACTATACGAGTCAGTTAAGAACAAATTCTCATTTACAATGACGGCTAGCCCAGACAATTGTGAGCACCCTATGGGACTCCAAATCATGGCCCGGTTGTGACCTGTTCTAGTCTGTTCCGTGCCAGGCCACTAAGTACCTCAGCCCATCCATACTACCTGCCCTGGGTCTGTTTCATTGCCCAGGCCAACTAGTACCTCAGCCCATCCATACTATACACCCTGGTCATTATTTACAGTGACTGTGCCCCTCAGCCCATCCATACTATACACCCTGGTCTGTTCCGTGCCAGGCAACTAGTACCTCAGCCCATCCATACTATATACCCTATTCCTATTCCGTGCCAGGCCACCTAAGTACCTCAGCCCCATCCATACTATATACCCTGGTCTGTTCCGTGCCAGGCCACTAAGTACCTCAGCCCATATATACATTTACATTTAAGTCATTTAGCAGACGCTCTTATCCAGAGCGACTTACAAGTTGGTGAATTCACCTTCTGACATCCAGTACCCTGTTCTGTTCTGTTCCGTGCCAGGCCACTAAGTACCTCCTCCCATCCATACTATATACCCTGTTCTGTTCTGTTCCGTGCCAGGCCACTAAGTACCTCCTCCCATCCATACTATATACCCTGGTCTGTTCCGTGCCAGGCCACTAAGTACCTCCTCCCATCCATACTATATACCCTGGTCTGTTCCGTGCCAGGCCACTAGAGTACCTCCTCCCATCCATACTATATACCCTGGTCTGTTCCGTGCCAGGCCACTAAGTATCTCAGCCCATCTATACTATATACCCTGGTCTGTTCGGTGCCAGGCCACTAAGTACCTCCTCCCATCCATACTATATACCCTGGTCTGTTCCATGCCAGGCCACTATCTCGCCCATCTATACTATATACCCTGGGGTGCCAGGCCACTGGGGTCCTCCTCCCATCTATACTATAGCACCCTGGTCTGTTCCATGCCAGGCCACTAGAAATGCCTCAGCCTATCTGTGCTATATACCCTGGTCTGTTCCGTGCCAGGCCACTAGTACCTCAGCCCATCTGTACTATATGCCCTGGTCTGTTCGGTGCCAGGCCACTAAGTTCCTCCTCCCTATCTATACTGCTATATGCCCTGGTCTGTTCTGTAAGTTCCTCCTCCCATCTATACTATATACCCTGGTCTGTTCCATGCCAGGCCACTAAGTACCTCAGCCTATCTGTACTATATACCCTGGTCTGTTCTGTCTGCACAGCCACTAAGTACCTCAGCCTATCTGTACTATATACCCTGGTCTGTTCTGTTCCACAGGCCACTAAGTACCTCAGCCTATCTGTACTATATACCCTGGTCTGTTCCGTCTGTTCCTCCTCCCATCCATACTATATACCCTGGTCTGTTCAGGCCACTAAGTTCCTCCTCCCATCCATACTATATACCCTGGTCTGTTCCAGCCAGGCCACTAAGTACCTCAGCCTATCTACTATATACCCTGGTCTGTTCCGTGCCAGGCCACTAAGTGTCTCAGCCCATCTATACTATATACCCTGGTCTGTTCCGTGCCAGGCCACTAAGTTCCTCCTCCCATCTATACTATATACCCTGGTCTGTTCCCTAAGTTCATCCTCCCATCTATACTATATACCCTGGTCTGTTCGGTGCCAGGCCACTAAGTTCCTCCTCCCCCATACTATATACCCTATCTGTTCCATGCCAGGCCCTGTACCTCAGTCTGTTCCGGTTTTCCAGGCCACTAAGTGTCTCAGCCCATCTATACTATATACCCTGGTCTGTTCCGTGCCAGGCCACTAAGTTCCTCCTCCCATCTATACTCCCTGGTCTGTTCGGTGCCAGGCCACTATTCTATATCTATACTATATACTGGTCTGTTCTGTTCCAGCCCATCCATACTATATACCCTGTTCTGTTCCGTGCCAGGCCACTCCTCCTCCCATCCATACTATACACTGGTCTGTTCTGTTCCGTGCCAGGCCACTAGTACCTCAGCCCATCTATACTATATACCTGGTCTGTTCTGTTCCAGGCCGCTAAGTACCTCCTCCCATCCATACTATATACACTGGTCTGGTCTGTTCCGTACCTCCTCCCCATCTATACTATATACCCTGGTCTGTTCCGTGCCAGGCCACTAAGTACCCTCCTCCCATCCATACTATATACCCTGTTCTGTTCTGTTCTGTGCCAGGCCACTAAGTACCTCAGCCTATCTATTCTATACACTGGTCTGTTCCTTGCCAGGCCACTAAGTACCTCAGCCCATCTATACTATATACCCTGGTCTGTTCCGTGCCAGGCCACTAAGTACCTCTCCTCCCATCCATACTATATACCCTGTTCTGTTCTGTTCTGTGCCAGGCCACTAAGTACCTCAGCCTATCTATACTATATACACTGGTCTGTTCCTTGCCAGGCCACTAAGTACCTCAGCCCATCTATACTATAAACCCTGGTCTGTTCCGTGCCAGGGCTACTAAGTACCTCTCCTTATCCATTCTATATACCCTGTTCTGTTCTGTTCCGTGCCAGGCCACTAAGTACCTCAGTCCATCCATACTATATACCATGTTCTGTTCTGTTCCGTGCCAGGCCACTAAGTACCTCCGCCCATCCATACTATATACCCTGGTCTGTTCCGTGCCAGGCCACTAAGTACCTCAGTCCATCCATACTATATACCCTGGTCTGTTCCGTGCCAGGCCACTAAGTACCTCCTCCCATCCATACTATATACCCTGGTCTGTTCCGTGCCAGGCCACTAGTACCTCAGTCCCATCCATACTATATACCCTGTTCTGTTCTGTTCCGTGCCAGGCCACTAAGTACCTCAGCCCATCCATACTATATACCCTGGTCTGTTCTGTAGCCAGGCCACTAGTACCTCAGCCCATCCATACTATATACCCTGGTCTGTTCCGTGCCAGGCCACTAAGTACCTCCTCCCATCCATACTATATACCCTGGTCTGTTCCGTGCCAGGCCACTAGTACCTCAGCCCATCTATACTATATACCCTGGTCTGTTCCGTGCCAGGCCACTAGTACCTCAGCCCATCTATACTATATACCCTGGTCTGTTCCTTGGCCAGGCCACTAGTACCTCAGCCCATCCATACTATATACCCTGGTCTGTTCTGTTCCGTGCCAGGCCACTAAGTACCTCAGCCCATCTATACTATATACCCTGGTCTGTTCCTTGCCAGGCCACTAAGTACCTCCTCCCATCCATACTATATACCCTGGTCTGTTCCGGTGCCAGGCCACTAGTACCTCAGCCCATCTATACTATATACCCTGGTCTGTTCCTTGCCAGGCCACTAAGTACCTCAGCCCATCCATACTATATACCCTGGTCTGTTCCGTGCCAGGCCACTAAGTACCTCCTCCCATCCATACTATATACCCTGGTCTGTTCTGTTCCGTGCCAGGCCACTAAGTACCTCAGTCCATCCATACTATATACCATGTTCTGTTCTGTTCCGTGCCAGGCCACTAAGTACCTCAGCCCATCCATACTATATACCCTGGTCTGTTCCGTGCCAGGCCACTAGTACCTCAGTCCATCCATACTATATACCCTGGTCTGTTCCGTGCCAGGCCACTAAGTACCTCCTCCCATCCATACTATATACCCTGGTCTGTTCCAGTGCCAGGCCAATAGTACCTCAGCCCATCCATACTATATACCATGTTCTGTTCTGTTCCGTGCCAGGCCACTAAGTACCTCAGCCCATCCATACTATATACCCTGGTCTGTTCCGTGCCAGGCCACTGAGTACCTCAGTCCATCCATACTATATACCCTGGTCTGTTCCGTGCCAGGCCACTAAGTACCTCCTCCCATCCATACTATATACCCTGGTCTGTTCCGTGCCAGGCCACTAGTACCTCAGCCCATCTTATACTATATACCCTGGTCTGTTCCGTGCCAGGCCACTAGTACCTCAGCCCATCCATACTATATACCCTGGTCTGTTCCTTGCCAGGCCACTAGTACCTCAGCCCATCCATACTATATACCCTGGTCTGTTCTGTTCCGTGCCAGGCCACTAAGTACCTGTACCATCTATACTATATACCCTGGTCTGTTCCTTGCCAGGCCACTAAGTACCTCCTCCCATCCATACTATATACCCTGGTCTGTTCCGTGCCAGGCCACTAGTACCTCAGCCCATCTATACTATATACCCTGGTCTGTTCCTTGCCAGGCCACTAGTACCTCAGCCCATCCATACTATATACCCTGGTCTGTTCCGAGTGCCGAACTACTAAGTACCTCCTCCCATCCATACTATATACCCTGGTCTGTTCTGTTCCGTGCCAGGCCACTAAGTACCTCAGTCCATCCATACTATATACCATGTTCTGTTCTGTTCCGTGCCAGGCCACTAAGTACCTCAGCCCATCCATACTATATACCCTGGTCTCGTTTCTTGCCAGGCCACTGAGTACTCAACCCATCCATACTATATACCCTGGTCTGTTCCGTGCCAGGCCACTAGTACCTCAGCCCATCCATACTATATACCCTGGTCTGTTCCGTGTCAGCCACTAGTACCTCAGCCCATCTATACTATATACCCTGGTCTGTTCCTTGCCAGGCCACTAGTACCTCAGCCCATCCATACTATATACCCTGGTCTGTTCTGTTCCGTGCCAGGCCACTAAGTACCCTCAGCCCATCCATACTATATACCCTGGTCTGTTCCTTGCCAGGCCACTAGTACCTCCTCCCATCCATACTATATACCCTGGTCTGAAACCTGCGCCGTGCCACTAAGTACCTCCGCCCATCCATACTATATACCCTGGTCTGTTCCGTGCCAGGCCACTAAGTACCTCCGCCCATCCATATACTATATACCCTGGTCTGTTCCGTGCCAGGCCACTAAGTACCTCAGCCCATCCATACTATATACCCTGGTCTGTTCCGTGCCAGGCCACTATGTACTCAGCCCATCCATACTATATACCCTGGTCTGTTCCGTGCCAGGCCACTAAGTACCTCAGCCCATCTATACTATATACCCTGGTCTGTTCCGTGCCAGGCCACTAAGTACCTCAGCCCATCTATACTATACTGCCCTGGTCTGTCTCCGTGCCAGGCCACTAAGTACCTCAGCCCATCTATGCTGTATACTCCTGGTCTGTTCCGTGCCAGGCCACTAGTACCTCCAGCCCATCCATGCTATATACCCTGGTCTGTTCCGTTCCAGGCCACTAAGTACCTCCTCCCATCCATACTATATACCCTGGTCTGTTCCAGCCACTGTCTCATCCATACTATATACCCTGGTCTGTTCCGTGCCAGGCCACTAGTACCTCAGCCCATCTATACTATATACCCTGGTCTGTTCCCAGGCCACTAGTACCTCAGCCCATCCATACTATATACCCTGGTCTGTTCTGTTCCCAGGCCACTAAGTACCTCAGCCCATCTATACTATACACCCTGGTCTGTTCCTTGCCAGGCCACTAAGTACCTCTCCCATCCATCTAT
>NW_027014380.1:0-13650 GCF_036934945.1 Oncorhynchus masou masou | reverse complement strand
CCTCACTGGCCCGTTGGCCATGTCAGGTCTCACACCTCATCTCTGTCTGTCACTTTGCTCCATGAAACTAACCTCTCTGAATGCTGCCAAGGATTCCGTCCACTTGTTTTCTATATTTCTCATCCTCTTTCTCCCTCTCCAGTTTCCACTCTGTGCTTCTCCATATATCCCTCTGTCCATCCAACCCTGCTATGGATCCTTCACATGTAGCATTTCACATTAACATCATTAACATCTGCTAACCATGTGTATGTGACAAATACATTTGATTTGATGTATCCAGCCCAGTGTGGCCTCAATGTCCCATCACTCCCTATCACTGCCATCCTCTGGCTCCCATGGTAATGAAGTGTGAAGTCATGGACAGTAACTCAAGTACTTGGCTGTGAGACACTACGTTTTATTCATGGCTGTTTGATTCTGTGAAAGTTGCTTCACTTCTGACTCATGAAGAATTCTATTTCTTCAGATTGCCAGATTTAAATTTAGACAGTTGCATTGCTTTTCATGACAATGTACTGCTAAACATTGATTATTACAAAGTCAATTGGAGCTAAGTCTTCACGGGTCCAGGTGGACTCGATATACCCGATTTCGACCAGGGCCTGATCGGGTTCGGGTCTGAAATTCTAACTTTGTCCTCGGGTCCGGGTTGGGTCCTGTTTGATCGGGACCCAGCCACGGCTCTGCATAGCCTCTAGCATATTTATTTCACGCTTAATAAGGAGAATTTATTGACTTATAGAAGGCTTAGCCAACATATACTGTAAAGACCTTTGTTAACCAGAAGAACAACTTGGCTGACAAACAGATTCTTTTGTCACTCAGACCAGTTAGGGTATGGGTTGGGTCTAGGTCGAGTTGTTTTTGGGTCCATTCTGGTCCTGGTCCAACTTTTTAGACCAGTGAAGACCTCTAATTGGAGCCCATCACATTTCATCTCATGTTGAGAACCTCCCAATGACTTTCTTATTTTTCAAGAATGCTGTCATGTATCCTCCTGTTGGTTTGCACATATTTCTGTCCATGCTTTTTCCAACCATCCCCATTTCATTATCAGCATGGAACACCACAAGGTTTTTTTAGGACACTTCATAACAGAGGGCAAAGGGATGGTTCTGAGCTTTGGCCAGCTCCCTTCACCTCTCTCCGTTACATCTCGTGATCTCCCTATCAGTGGAGATCCCGCTTGTTCCCGAACCCGATCCGGGGCAGAGAGCTCCATCTCTTCCAGGGGGTTGCGTGACCACCGACGAGCACGTCCAACATAAGCAGCTTCTTTCTACCATGTCAGAGGGTCATCAGCCCTGGCCTCTGAAAGGCATCTACAGATGTCCTCAACATGGCCGACTGGCTTTCCTCCAATTACCAGGAGGAGTCTTCATTTCATTCTCAGATTAGCTTCTGTCCATCCACAGCACACCTATCATATGTCCTGAATGTCGTTGTTACTGTGAATAAAATCATTCTCATCTTCAAAAACATCTCTAGAAATTGACAAATGTTGGTTAAATGGACAAACTTTTCCAAGATCAGAAGAAATCTATTCAAATGCTGTTTCCAATACTGTTGGACTTCCATTCCAACCCTTCCCCTGCCAATTCAACCTATGATTTCACAATTGGATTTATGGTTCAATGGATTCCAAATGCATTTGACCCGTATGTTTGACCTGAGGTAGCACCCTCCCTTGTTTGTCATTTTCTGCCACTGCCTCTATGTGCCTGAACATTCATCCACCTGTTTTGTCTTTCTTTAAATCTCTGTGTCAACTCATCAATCTCTCTGAGTATCTGTTTATCCATCTGTCAATCTGACCCCACTGAGAGCAGCAGGGTATCTGGCTGGGCTTATCCTCCACAGGGGAGCCAGAGCCCACTCATACCTCCCCCCACCCCTGCCGGGCCCCGCCATAATAACCAGCCATGTCTCATTTCCATGGTGACTCTGGATGTTTTCCAGAGTCACCACGGATGTTTTCCAGAGTCACATGGATGTTTTCCAGAGTCACATGGATGTTTTCCAGAGTCACATGGATGTTTTCCAGAGTCACATGGATGTTTTCCAGAGTCACCATGGATGTTTTCCAGAGTCACATGGATGTTTCCAGAGTCACATGGATGTTTTCCAGAGTCACATGGATGTTTTCCAGAGTCACATGGATGTTTTTTCAGAGTCACATGGATGTTTTCCAGAGTCACCATGGATGTTTTCCAGAGTCACCATGGATGTCCAGAGTCACATGGATGTTTTCCAGAGTCACATGGATGTTTTCCAGAGTCACATGGATGTTTTCCAGAGTCACCATGGATGTTTTCCAGAGTCACATGGATGTTTTCCAGAGTCACCATGGATGTTTTCCAGAGTCACATGGATGTTTTCCAGAGTCACATGGATGTTTTCCAGAGTCACCATGGATGTTTTCCAGAGTCACATGGATGTTTTCCAGAGTCACCATGGATGTTTTCCAGAGTCACATGGATGTTTTCCAGAGTCACCATGGATGTTTTCCAGAGTCACATGGATGTTTTCCAGAGTCACATGGATGTTTTCCAGAGTCACCATGGATGTTTTCCAGAGTCACATGGATGTTTTCCAGAGTCACATGGATGTTTTCCAGAGTCACATGGATGTTTTCCAGAGTCACCATGGATGTTTTCCAGAGTCACATGGATGTTTTCCAGAGTCACATGGATGTTTTCCAGAGTCACCATGGATGTTTTCCAGAGTCACCATGGATGTTTTCCAGAGTCACATGGATGTTTTCCAGAGTCACATGGATGTTTTCCAGAGTCACCATGGATGTTTTCCAGAGTCACATGGATGTTTTCCAGAGTCACATGGATGTTTTCCAGAGTCACCACGGATGTCAGAAAGTCTTCAGACCCTTTCCCTTTTTGCCAAAATTTCTAAAAACCTGTTTTTTGTCATTATGGGTTATTGTGTGTAGATTGATGAGGGAAAAAAAACTATTTAATACATTTTAGAATAAGGCTGTAATGTAACAAAATGTGGGAAAAGTCAAGGGGTGTGAATACTTTCAGAATGCACTGTATACTGCCTGTAAAAACATTCTCTTCAAATGAGGATCAGACACTTTCAAATAGCATGATTGCCTGTCAAATGCTCCATCACATTACTGTGCTAGCAACATTTTTTAGCAGCCCCCCTCTTGACAGTGTTTAAGAGTTAAGTTCGTGCAATTCCACACATTGTGAAACGGGGCACAGACAAAATGTTGACGATTTAAAGCAAGTTTGCTGCAAATCTACACATTTTACCATGCGGCAGAGAGATGATTTAGCAATTGTATAACTCATTTCATGTAATTGGTACTCATTTTGCCAAGGTGGCGGAGAGAAACAAAAGGCTGTTTGACAGCTAATTTCCTGCAATTCTATACATTTTTCCATAGGATGGAGAGAAATGTTTGCAGGTTTTATGATATCTGAGTGAGACTGACTAACAAAATCACTTATTAAACAAAATCAATGGGGCCCCCAGACGATATTCCGACCATGATTACTTAGTAGCTAGCTGGCCGCTAGACTAATTTGCCAATATACAAATGTTTTGCTGATTGAGTGACTATCAGTGTCTGACATAACAAGAGAAAAACTGCTGATGCACAACCAAATTTCAAAATTGCACCTTGTGTATTCTACTATTCTAACTTGCAACAGTAAGGCTTATTACATTTTTGGGGGAGCCGCCAATTGCCCATCCCCTCTTTAAAATGTATATTTAAATCTCTCTACCCTCGCAATGATTCTCCTAAATACCTTGGTGATACCCTCCATCAATATCTACTAACTATCCTTGATTATCCCATTAGCCGACTCTTGCTATCTTTCTCTGTGTCCCTCCCTCTCCCATCGCTCTGTCCCTATAAGGGAGGATTCCAGGAGAGTATGGGGAGGGATGACGGATTAAGTGACCTGTCATCAACCCCTTTCCTTCCTACTGCCCACGTCCCGACTCCAGAGATCAGATGTCCTTCTCCCTTTCTGTCTTGCCTGATCATTAGTTCTACTTGTTGTTCAGCACAGTATACATTATATGCATGCCTTTCTGTCAAAGTCATTTTAATCTCTTTGGGGCAGTGTGCAGCTGTTCAGTCTTCAGGACATATACAGTGGAGTGTAAGTCACAAACATGGAAGTTTATTGGAAAGACCAGTGGATCAGAGTTCAGCCAACCACGATGGGAAGTTGTTGAAATACATCATAACCTCTAAACTGGGCATACAGTAATGTGGCAGCTTTTTGGTACACATGCTTCAAGCAAGGAAGACAGTGAGGTTCTCAGCCTTATTCTTCCTTTGCTCATCCTCCCAGTTTCGCTTGGCCTCTGCTGATGTTGTAACAAGCTCACATTTTTCTCATCATCCTGTCGGCTCCCTCTCCGCCACTGGGCAGACACATCGCGAAAGCTGGAGAGTTAGGTTTCCCTCAGACAGGTGACAGCATGGACTGTCCTGCGCAAAGAGCTGGGCTAAAAGGACAGACTGGCCAATCATTCCAGCAATGTGTTGGCAGGGCCACCGTGATCAATGACCAGTAGACCACCTGTCCTCTACAAAGTAATCCATTGGTGTTAGCAAAGGCCCTGGCTTCCTGCAATGGTGCAGACTGTCAGGAAGAACCATTCAGACATATCGCTCACGCTCTCTGCTATCCCCTCCATCACTGAAAGCTTGCTATCTAGCGACATCCTCAAACACGTGTTTAGGGTATTTGAGAGCACTTTGGCATAGCAATGGATGTAGAAAATAAAATGGAAACCACTCTGTACCTAGTTCTCACGTGGGTGGGTGTGCAGGGGCACACGTGCGCACCGGTATCCTATGTGTGCACGTGTGTGTTATGTAAAGGAGAAAATACCTATATCAGTCCCTCCAGGATTTTGGAATTCCTGCGATTCTGCATATTATACGAGGGGTTACAAATTTGACCAATCACCACACTATTCCTGTATAAAACAGTCAAAATCACAGCAATATTACTGCCTAAAACTGTTCAATGACCACACTACAAAAGAAGGCTCGGAATTCTTACCAATCCCAACACTTTTACCACAAACAATGGTTCAATCAAGCCACTTAACAAATCCGCCTATGCCCTCAGACGGACCATCAAACAGGCAAATCGTCAATACAGGACTTTTATGCTCGCTTCGAGGCAAGCAACACTGAAGCATGCATGAGAGCACCAGCTGTTCCAGACGACTGTAATCACGCTCTCCGTAGCCGATGTGAGCAAGACCTTTAAACAGGCCAACATTCACAACGCCTCTCAGGGCCAGATGGATTACCAGGACGTGTACTCGGAGCATGCGTGGACCAACTGGCAGTGTCTTCACTGACATTTTAAACCTCCCTGACTGAGTCTGTAATACCTACATGTTTCAAACAGACCACCATAGTACCTGTGCCCAAGAAAAGAAGGTAACCCGCCTAAAAATGTCATCGCCCACGAGCACTCACGTTGGCAGCACTCACGCCACGTAGCACTCACATCAACACCATCATGTCGGAAAAACCCTAGGACCCACTCCAATCCACATACCACCCCAACAGACTTCCTGAAGGGCCGCCCAACAGTGAGACAGTCTATAGGGAGTGAGGAGACCTGGCAGTGTGGTGTCAGGACAACACCCTCTTCCTCAATGTGAGCAAGACAAAGGAGCTGATCGTGGACTATAGGAAAAGTAGGGCCGAACAGGCCCCCGTTAACATCGACGGGCTGAAGTGGAGCAAGTCAAGAGTTTCAAGTTCCTGGTCATGGTCTAAACACATCAAGGCAGTTGTGAAGAGGGCATGACAACACCTTTTCCCCTCAGGAGAATGAAAAGATTTGTCATGGGTCCCCAGATCCTAAAAAAGACAAAAAGTTCTACAGCTGCATCATCGAGAGCATCCTGATGGGTTGCATCACCGCCTGGTATGGCAACTGCTCGGCATCTGACCGTAAGGCGCTACAGAAGGTAGGGGGCCAAGCTTCCTGACATCCAGGACCTATATACATGGCGGTGTCAGAGGAAGGCCATGAAATTGTCAAAGACTCCAGTCACCCAAGTCATAAACTGATTTCTCTGCTACCGCACAGCAAGCGGTACCGGAACACCAAGTCTAGGACCAAAAGGCTCCTTAACAACTTCAACCCCCTTAAGCCATAAGACTGCTGAACAATTAATCAAATGGCCACCTGGACAATTTATTGACACCATCCCTTGTTTTATACTGCTGCTACTGCTGTTTATTATCTATGCACAGTCACTTTTACAAATTACCTCGACTAACCTGTACCCCCCACATTGACTCATTACCAGTACCCCTGTATATAGCCCTGTTATTGTTATGTAATTTTCTTGTTACTTTTTGATTCAAATTATTATATATTTTTTAACTTTAGTTTATTTAGTAAATATTTTATTAACCCTATTTCTTGAACTGCATTGTTGGTTAAGGGCTTGTAATTAAGCATTTCACGGTAAGGTCTACTACACCTGCTGTATTTGAAGCATATACAAATAGAATTTGATTTGATTTAACATGTCAACAAAACTTTACCCCGAATCAGTGCATTTTCAAACCTATGGTTGACTTCTTCTGAGCCCTGGTACAGATAACATGAATTTGTGTGTGAATGGATCCCTTGAGAGATACTGGTAGATGAAAAGTAAGAGTCAACAAAACCCAGGGAACTTGAAATAAATGAAGAACAGGACTCAAGTATCTGAGAACACCCTTATATTGTAAGCCATCACAAGGTATCACAAATATTTGGACCAATCAAAATGACATGAACAAAGCCACATTTAGCATAACTTTGGACCACATTTGCAACAACTTCTGCTTTACTGTTTCATTGACATTTCGCAATGAGTTATCTAAGAAAACAAACCATTTACCGCAAATCAAGCATATACCTGATGACCAAACTGTCAACCACTGGCATGTCAAAGAGGTACAGTGCCTTGCAAGTGTATTCACCCCCTTGGTGTTTTTCCTATTTTGTTGCATTACAACCTGTAATTTAAATGGATTTTTATTTGGATTTCACGTAATGGACATACACAAAATAGTCCAAATTGGTGAAGTGAAATGAAAAAAATAACTTGTTTCAAAAGATTCTAAAAATAAGAAACGGAAAAGTGGTGTTTGCATATGTATTCACCCCTTTGCTATGGAGCCACTAAATAAGATCTGGTGCAACCAATTACCTTCAGAAGTCACATATTTAATTAAATAAAGTCCACATGTGGGCAATCTAAGTGTCACATGATCTCAGAATATATACACCTGTTCCGAAAAGCCCCAGAGTCTGCAACACCACTAAGCAAGGGACACCACTAAGCAAGAGGCAACATGAAGACCAAGGAGCTCTCCAAACTGTTCAGGGACAAAGTTGTGGAAAAGTACAGATCAGGGTTGGGTTATAAAAAATATCTGAAACTTTGAACATCCCACGGAGCACCATTAAATCCATTAATAAAAAATGGAAGGAATATGGCACCACAACAAACCTACCAAGAGAGGGCCGCCCACCAAAACTCACAGACCAGGCAAGGAGGACATTAATCAGAGAGGCAACAAAGAGACCAAAGATAACCCTGAAGGAGCTGCAAAGCTCCACAGCGGAGATTGAAGTATCTGTCTATACGACCACTTTAAGCCATACACTACACACAGCTGGGCTTTACGGAAGAGTATCCAGAACAATGTCATTGCTTAAAGAAAAAATAAGCCAAAAGGCAAGTGGGAGACTCCCAAACATTTGGAAGAAGGTACTCTGGTCAGATGAGACTAAAATGTAGCTTTTGGCCATCAAGAAAAATGCTATGTCTGGCGCAAACCCAACACCTCCCATCACCCCAAGAACACCATCCCCACAGTGAAGCATGGTGGTGGCAGCATCATAATGTGGGGATGTTTTTCATCGGCAGGGACTGGAAAACTGGTCAGAATTGAAGGATGGTTCTAAATACAGGGAAATTATTGAGGGAAACCTGTTTCAGTCTTCCAGAGACTTGAGATTGGGATGGAGATTCACCTTCCAGCAGGACAATGACCCCAAGCATATTGCTAAAGCAACACTCGAGTGGTTTAAGGGGAACCATTTAAATGTCTTGGAATGGCCTAGTCAAAGCCCAGACCTCAATCCAATTGAGAATCTGTGGTATGGGCCTCCCGGGTGGCGCAGTGGTTAAGGGCGCTGTACTGCAGCGCCAGCTGTGCCAGCAGAGACTCTGGGTTCGCGCCCAGGCTCTGCCGTAACCGGCCGCGACCGGGAGGTCCGTGGGGCGCCGCACAATTGGCCGTATGACTTTCAAGGACGTATGACTTTCAACCTTCGTCTCTCCCGAGCCCGTACGGGAGTTGTAGCGATGAGACAAGATAGTAGCTACTAACAATTGGATATTACGAAATATGGGAGAAAAAGGGGTTAAAAAAAAAGAGAATCCGTGGTATGATTTAAAGATTGCTGTACACCAGCAGAACCCATCCAACTTGAAGGAGCTGGATGTCATGTCTTGTTATGTCTGTTCCTGTCCTTTCTCTTCATTCTCTCTCTCTGCTGGTCTTTTTAGGTTACCTTCTCTGTCTCTCATTCCTCAGCTGTTCTACATCTTCCCTAACTAGCTCATTCTCTCTTTCCCCACCTGTTCTCTCTTCCCCCTCTGATTAGGTCTCTATTTCTTTCTCTGTTCCTGCTACTTTCAGTGTCTGATTCTTGTTTGTGTTTTTTGATGCCAGAAGCAAGCTGTCGTCTCGTTTGCTTCCACCTTGTCCTGTCCTGTCGGAGTCTGCACTGGCAGGTGCAACCTGCATTATACTACGTTCTTTTGTTCCATTGACTACGTTGGAAGAGGATTTATGCCATTCCTGTTTTTTATTAAAGAACTCTGTTTTCTGTTAAAACCGCGTTTGGGTCTTCACTCAAGTTCATAACAGAAGAATCAGACCAAGAATGGACCCAGCGGCTCCGGACCCTTTTCACTCCGCCGTCGAGATCCAGGGAGCGATGCTAGGCAGACACGAGGAGGAATTGTCTGCTGCTCAACATGCCGTTGAGACCCTGGCCGTCCAAGTCTCCGACCTCACAAGACGGGTTCACCAACTCCACCTCGATCCACCGCCCACTTCCAGGGTTTCCGAGTCTCCGAGGCCCAGGATCAACAACCCGCCGTGTTACTCTGGGGAGCCCACTGAGTGCCGCTCATTCCTCACTCAGTGTGATGTGGTGTTCTCTCTCCAGCCCAACACTTACTCCAGGAGCGCAGCCCGCATCGCCTACGTCATTTCTCTCCTTACCGGACGGGCGCGTGAGTGGGGCACGGCAGTCTGGGAGGCGAGGGCTGAGTGTATTAGCCAGTATCAGGACTTTAAGGAGGAGATGATACGGGTTTTTGACCGTTCTGTTTTTGGCGAGGAGGCTTCCAGGGCCCTGTCTTCCCTATGTCAGGGGAATAGATCCATAACGGATTATTCTATTGAGTTTCGCACTCTCGCTGCCTCTAGTGACTGGAGCAGAGCCGGCTTTGCTCGCTCGTTTTCTGGAGGAGTCTCCACGTCGAGGTTAAGGATGAGATCCTCTCCCGGGAGGTTCCTTCCAGTCTGGACTCCTTAATAGCTCTCGCTATTCGCATAGAGCGACGGTTTGATCTTCGTCGCCGAGCTCGTGGAAAGGAGCTCACGTTCTCCGTTGCTCCCCTCTCCACATCACTGCCACCTGCCGCATCACTGCCACCCTCCCCCGCCGGCTCGGATGCTGAGCCTATGCAGCTGGGGGTATTCGCATCTCGGCCAGGAGAGGGAACGGAGAATCTGTCGCTCTCTGTCTCTACTGCGGCTCCGCTGGTCATTTTGTCACCTCATGTCCAGTAAAAGGCCAGAGCTCATCAGTAAGAGGAGGGCTACTGGTGGCCCGCCTTCTCAGGCCTCTCCTTCTGGATCCGCCTCCTTTCCGGTCCATCTCCGCTGGCCCGGTTCATCTGCTTCCTGCAGTGCCTTGATGAACTCTGGGCGGAGGGCTGTTTTATGGGCCAGACCTGGAGCTCGGGAACATGACATTCCCTCTCAGACAGTTAGGGGAGCCCACGGCCTTGTTCGCTTTAGATGGTAGTTCTCTCCCCAAGATTCAGCGTGAGAACGCTGCCTTTAACCCTCACTGTCTCTGGTAATCATAGCGAAACCATTTCTTTTTAATTTTCGTTCACCTTTTACACCTGTTGTTTTGGGTCATCCCTGACTGGTGCGCCACCTTCCCTTCTATTAATTGGTCTAGTAATACTATCCTATCCTGGAATGTTTCTTGTCATGTAACCTGTTTAATGTCTGCTATCCCTCCTGTTTTCCTCTGTCTCTTCTTCACAGGAGGAGCCTGGCGGTGACAGGGGTGCCGGAAGGAGTATCACGATCTGCGCACGGTGTTCAGTCGTTCCAAGGCCACTTCTCTCCTCCACACCGGTCGTATGACTGTAGTATTGATCTCCTTCCGAGGAACTACTCCCCCGGGGTAGATTATACTCTCTGTCGGCTCCCGAACGTAAGGCAAATCGAGGATTATTTGTCGGTTTCGCTCGACGCCGGTACCATAGTCTCCTCCTCCTCCCCCGCCCGACGCGAGGTTTTTTTGTTCAGAAGGAGGACGGGTCCCTGCGCCCATGCGTGGATTATCGAGGGCTGAATGACATAACAGTTAAGAATCGTTATCCGCTTCCTCTTATGTCTTCAGCCTTCGAGATCCTGCAGGGAGCCAGGTTTTTCACCAAATTGGACCTTCGTAACGCCTACCATCTCGTGCGCATCAGGGAGGGGGACGAGTGGAAGACGGCGTTTAACACTCCGTTAGGGCACTTTGAATACCGGGTTCTTCCTTTCGGCCTCGTTAACGCTCCAGCTGTCTTTCAGGCACTAGTTAACGACGTCCTGAGAGACATGCTGAACATTTTTGTTTTCGTTTACATGGACGATATCCTGATTTTTTCACCGTCTCTCTCGATTCATGTTCAGCACGTGCGACGCGTCCTCCAGCGCCTTTTGGAGAACTGTCTTTATGTGAAGGCTGAGAAGTGCACTTTTCATGCCGCCTCTGTCCCTTTTCTCGGTTCCGTTATTTCCGCTGAGGGCATTAAGATGGATCCCGCTAAGGTCCAGGCTGTCATTGATTGGCCCGTTCCTAAGTCACGCGTCGAGCTGCAGCGCTTTCTGGGCTTCGCTAATTTCTACCGTCGTTTCATCCGTAATTTCGGTCAGGTGGCAGCTCCTCTCACAGCCCTTACTTCTGTTAAGACGTGCTTTAAGTGGTCCGTTTCCGCCCAGGGAGCTTTTGATCTTCTTAAGAATCGTTTTACATCCGCACCTATTCTTGTTACACCTGACATCTCTAGACAGTTTGTTGTTGAGGTTGACGCGTCAGAGGTGGGCGTGGGAGCCATTCTTTCTCAGCGCTCTCTCTCTGACGGCAAGGTCCATCCTTGCGCGTTTTCTCTCATCGCTTATCGCCGTCAGAACGTAACTATGATGTTGGTAATCGCGAACTGCTCGCCATCCGCTTAGCCCTAGGCGAATGGCGACAGTGGTTGGAGGGGCGACCGTTCCTTTTGTCGTTTGGACTGACCATAGGAACCTTGAGTACATCCGTTCAGCCAAACGACTTAATGCGCGTCAGGCTCGTTGGGCTCTGTTTTTCGCTCGTTTCGAGTTTGTTATTTCTTATCGTCCGGGCTCAAAAACACCAAACCTGATGCTTTATCTCGTCTCTTCAGTTCTTCTGAGGTCTCCACCGACCCCGATGGGATTCTCCCTGAGGGGCGTGTTGTCGGGTTGACTGTCTGGGGAATTGAGAGGCAGGTAAAGCAAGCACTCGCTCACACTCCGTCGCCGCGAGCTTGTCCTAGGAACCTTCTGTTCGTTCCCGTTCCTACTCGTCCGGCCGTTCTTCAGTGGGCCCACTCTGCCAAGTTAGCCGGCCACCCCGGCGTTCGGGGTACGCTCGCTTCCATTCGCCAGCGTTTCTGGTGGCCCACTCGGGAACGTGACGCGCGTCGATTTGTCGCCGCTTGTTCGGTCTGCGCGCAGACTAAATCTGGGAACTCTCCTCCTGCCGGCCGTCTCAGACCGCTTCCCATTCCCTCTCGACCGTGGTCTCACATCGCTTTAGATTTTATCACCGGACTGCCTTCATCAGCGGGGAAGACAGTTATTCTTACGGTTGTCGATAGATTCTCTAAGGCGGCTCATTTCATTCCTCTCGATAAGCTCCCTTCTGCTAAGGAGACGGCTCAGATCATTATCGAGAATGTTTTCCGAATTCATGGCCTTCCGTCTGACGTCGTTTCCGACAGAGGCCCGCAGTTCACGTCTCAATTTTGGAGGGAGTTTTGCCGTTTGATTGGGGCTTCCGTCAGTCTCTCGTCCGGCTTTCATCCCCAGTCTAACGGTCAAGCCGAACGGGCCAATCAGACTGTTGGTCGCATTTTACGCAGTCTTTCTTTTCGTAACCCTGCGTCTTGGTCAGAACAGCTCCCTGGGCAGAGTACGCCCACAACTCGCTTCCTCGTCTGCTACCGGTCTATCCCCTTTTCAGTGTAGCCTCGGGTACCAGCCTCCGCTGTTCTCATCTCAGCTCGCCGAGTCCTGCGTCCCCTCCGCTCAGGCTTTTGTCCAGCGTTGCGAGCGCACCTGGAAGGGGGTCAGGTCGGCACTTTGCCGTAATAGGGCGCAGACTGTGAGGGCCGCTAATAAGCGTAGGACCAAGAGTCCTAGATATTGTTGCGGTCAGAGAGTATGGCTCTCCACTCAGAACCTTCCCCTTAAGACAGCTTCTCGCAAGTTGGCCCCGCGGTTCATTGGTCCGTTCCGTATTTCCCAGGTCATTAATCCTGTCGCAGTGCGACTTCTTCTCCGCGCTATCTTCGTCGCGTTCACCCGGTCTTCCATGTCTCCTGTGTTAAGCCCGTTCTTCGCGCCCCCGCTCGTCCCTCCCCCCCATCCTTGTCGAGGCGCACCCATCTACAGGGTTCGTAAGATTTTGGACATGCGCCCTCGGGGCCGTGGTCATCAGTACCTAGTGGATTGGGAGGGGTACGGTCCTGAGGAGAGGAGTTGGGTTCCCTCTCGGGACGTGCTGGACCGTTCGCTGATCGATGATTTCCTCCGTTGCCGCCAGGTTTCCTCCTCGAGTGCGCCAGGAGGCGCTCGGTGAGTGGGGGGGTACTGTCATGTCTTGTTATGTCTGTTCCTGTCCTTTCTCTTCATTCTCTCTCTCTGCTGGTCTTTTTAGGTTACCTTCTCTGTCTCTCATCCCTCAGCTGTTCTACATTTCCCCTAACTAGCTCATTCTCTCTTTCCCCACCTGTTCTCTCTTCCCCCTCTGATTAGGTCTCTATTTCTTTCTCTGTTCCTGCTACTTTCAGGGTCTGATTCTTGTTTGTGTTTTTTGATGCCAGAAGCAAGCTGTCGTCTCGTTTGCTTCCACCTTGTCCTGTCCTGTCGGAGTCTGCCTGGCAGGTGCAACCTGCATTATACTACGTTCTTTTGTTCCATTGACTACGTTGGAAGAGGATTTATGCCATTCCTGTTTTTATTAAAGAACTCTGTTTTCTGTTAAAACCGCGTTTGGGTCTTCACTCAAGTTCATAACA
>NW_027014379.1:0-10000 GCF_036934945.1 Oncorhynchus masou masou | reverse complement strand
CCATGTTAGTTTGTTGGTGATTTCCCTCTTCACGACTGTCTTGGCGTGCTTGGACCATGTTAGTTTGTTGGTGATTTCCTCTTCACGACTGTCTTGGCGTGCTTGGACCATGTTAGTTTGTTGGTGATTTCCCTCTTCACGACTGTCTTGAGCGTGCTTGGACCATGTTAGTTTGTTGGTGATTTCCCTCTTCCGATCTGTCTTGGCGTGCTTGGACCATGTTAGTTTGTTGGTGATTTCCTCTTCACGACTGTCTTGACGCGTGCTTGGACCATGTTAGTTTGCTGGTGATTTCCCTCTTCACGACTGTCTTGCGTGCTTGGACCATGTTAGTTTGTTGGTGATTTCCTCTTCACGACTGTCTTGACGTGCTTGGACCATGTTAGTTTGTTGGTGATTTCCTCTTCACGACTGTCTTGAGCGTGCTTGGACCATGTTGGTTGTTGGTGATTTCCTCTTCACGACTGTCTTGGCGTGCTTGGACCATGTTAGTTTGTTGGTGATTTCCTCTTCACGACTGTCTTGGCGTGCTTGGACCATGTTAGTTTGTTGGTGATTTCCCTCTTCACGACTGTCTTGATGTGCTTGGACCATGTTAGTTTGTTGGTGATTTCCTCTTCGACTGTCTTGACGTGCTTGGACCATGTTAGTTTGTTGGTGATTTCCCTCTTCTGCGACTGTCTTGGCGTGCTTGCACCATGTTAGTTTGTTGGTGATTTCCTCTTACGACTGTCTTGGCGTGCTTGGACCATGTTAGTTTGTTGGTGATTTCCCTCTTCACGACTGTCTTGACGTCAGCTTGGACCATGTTAGTTTGTTGGTGATTTCCCTCTTCACGACTGTCTTGACGTGCTTGCACCATGTTAGTTTGTTGGTGATTTCCTCTTCACGACTGTCTTGGCGTGCTTGGACCATGTTAGTTTGTTGGTGATTTCTCTTCACGACTGTCTTGGCGTGCTTGGACCATGTTAGTTTGTTGCTGATTTCCCTCTTCACGACTGTCTTGGCGTGCTTGGACCATGTTAGTTTGTTGGTGATTTCCCTCTTCACGACTGTCTTGACGTGCTTGGACCATGTTAGTTTGTTGGTGATTTCCCTCTTCACGACTGTCTTGACGTGCTTGGACCATGTTAGTTTGTTGGTGATTTCCCTCTTCACGACTGTCTTGGCGTGCTTGGACCATGTTAGTTTGTTGGTGATTTCCCTCTTCCGACTGTCTTGACGTGCTTGGACCATGTTAGTTTGTTGGTGATTTCCCTCTTCACGACTGTCTTGACGTGAGCTTGGACCATGTTAGTTTGTTGGTGATTTCCCTCTTCACGACTGTCTTGGCGTGCTTGGACCATGTTAGTTTGTTGGTGATTTCCCTCTTCACGACTGTCTTGGCGTGCTTGGACCATGTTAGTTTGTTGGTGATTTCCTCTTCAGCGACTGTCTTGACGTGCTTGGACCATGTTAGTTTGTTGGTGATTTCCCTCTTCACGACTGTCTTGACGTGCTTGGACCATATTGGTTGTGCAGTACAATTCCCTCTTCACGACTGTGTGACGTGCTTGGACCATGTTAGTTTGTTGGTGATTTCCTCTTCACGACTGTAGAGTACTTGGACCATGTTAGTTTGTTGGTGATTTCCCTCTTCCGACTGTCTTGACGTGCTTGGACCATGTGTTTGTTGGTGATGTGGACACTTAAGGAACTTGAAGCTCTCAACCTACTCTACAGCAGCCACGTCGATGAGGAATGGGCGTGGCTTGGTCCTCCTTGTCCTGTAGTCCACAATCAACTCCTTTGTCTTGAAGGGAGAGGTTGTTGTCTTGGCACCACATGTCCAGGTCTCTGCCCTCCTCCCAATTGGCTGACACATCGTTGTCGGTGATCAGGCCTACCACTGTTGTGTTATCGGCAAACTTAATGATGGTGTTGGAGTCGTGCCTGGCCATGCAGTCATGAGTGAACAGGGAGTACAGGAGGGGACTGGAGCATGCACCCCTGAGGGGCTCCTGTGTTGAGGATCAGCGTGGTGGATGTGTTGTTACCTCCCCTTACCACCTGGGGGCAGCCCATCCCAGAAAGTCAGGATCCAGTTGCAGGGAGGTGTTTTAGTTCAAGGTCCTAAGTTTAGTGATGAGCTTTGAGGGCACTGTGGTGCTGAAGTGTAGTCAATGAATAGCATTCTCATAGGTGTTCCTTTTGTCCAGGTGGGAAAGGGCAGTGCGGAGTGCAATAGAGATTGCATCACCTGTGGATCTGTTGGGGCGGTATGTAAATTGGAGTGGGCTTAGGGTTTCTGGGGTAATGGTTTTGATGTGACCATGACTAGCCTTTTCAAACACTTCATGGCTACAGGCGTGAGTGCTACGGGTTGGTAGTCATTTGAGCTGATTAACTCAGTGCTCTTGGGCAGGGACTTGGTGGTGCTTGAAACATGTTATTACAGACTCCAGCCAGGGCACAGGTTGAAAATGTCAGTGGGGACACTTGCCAGTTGGTCAGCGCATGCTCTGGAGAACACGTCCTGGTAATCCGTCTGGCCCTGCGGCCTTGTGAATGTTGATCTGTTTAAAGGCAGTATTCAGAATTTCGGATGACTGACGTGCCCAAAATAAACTGCCTGTTACCCAGAAGCTCTGATATGCATATAATTGGTAGCATTGGACAGAAAACACTCTGAAGTTTTTCCAAAACTGTTTAAATCATGTCTGTGAGTGTCACGTCCTGACCTTAGTTCCTTTTTTATGTCTCTGTTTTAGTTTGGTCAGGGCGTGAGTTGGGGTGGGCATTCTATGTTTTTGTTCTAGGTTTTGTATTTCTGTGTTTGGCCTGGTATGGTTCCCAATCAGAGGCAGCTGTCGATCGTTGTCTCTGATTGAGAAGCATACTTAGATAGCCTGTTTTCCCACTATGATTTGTGGGTAGTTGTTTTCTGTTGTGTGTCTGCACCAACCAGAACTGTTTTGGTCGTTCGCTTTGTTTGTTTTTTTGTGATTTCAGTGTTCATCAAATAAATATAGACACATACCATGCTGCACCTTGGTCCTCTAATTCTTCCACCTACGGAAATCGTTACAGTGAGTATAACAGAACTGATATGGCAAAAACCTGAGGAGAATCCATCCAGAAAAAAAAATTGAGGTCACCACCCATTCAAATGCTTGTCTATGGGATATTCAAAGGAAATCCTCCCAAATTGCAGTTCTTAAGGCTTCCACTAGATGTCAACAGTCTTTAGAATGGGTTTCAGGCTTGTTTTTTGACAAATTAGTTAGTAATTGTAGTTTTTCAAGGTGGCTCTCATTTTGGACTGTAGTCTTGTGGCGCGCGTGGATGAGGGCGCGCACTTCGTTATTTATCTCCGGTATTGAACATACTACCTTCCGTCTTAAATTGTATCGTTTATTTACATATTAGGGTACCTGAGGATTGATTAGAAACGTTGTTTGACTTGTTTGGAAGAAGTAACTTTTTGGGGGATATAAAGAAGAACTTTATCGAACAAAACAACCATTTGTTGTGTAGCTGGGACGCTTGGGATTGTCAAACATAGGAAGATCTTCAAAGGTCAGTGATTTATTTTTTTTGCTATTTCTGACTTTTGCGACGCCTCTGCTGGGTTGGAAAATGTTTTTAATGCTGGTGCGCTGTCCTCAGATAATCGCATGGCTTTTGCGGTAAAGCCTTTTAAAAATCTGACAAAGTGGCTGAATTAACAAGAAGTTAAGCTTTTAAATGATGTATGACACTTGTATTTTCATGAATGTTTAATATTACGATTTTTGTATTTTGAATTTCGCGCTCTGCAATTTCACCGGATGTTGTCGAGACTAGCGTCCCACCTAGCCCAAATAAGCAGGTCTTACTCACATCGGCTGCGGAGGGCGTGATCATACAATCGTATGAATAACCACACGTTAGATACCTAAAGATTTGAGCTAGTCAATGCCTTGGCTTAAACTCAGTGAACTGAGTCTTCTAACGCCTAGGGCTTTAACTCTGTGTGCTTCCATAGTCATGTGGATTACAGGAGACTTGGGTTCCCTTATATGGGAACAAGATAACCTTTCTAATGTGGCACATCTGTTCTTCACTCAGGATTCACTTCCAGGCTGGCAAACTGTCTAAAGCTGACATTGAGACCTGTGAGTTGGTTTTGATTGTTTCTCAATGCTTTCCTAAATGTACACTGATTATTTTTTGGAGCTCATATCATCAAATGTAATACTCTCTCTTTCTCTTCCTCCTCTACAGATGTCTGTCTGTCTGTCTGTCTGTCTGTCTGTCTGTCTGTCTGTCTGTCTGTCTGTCTGTCTGTCTGTCATGTCTAACTCTCTAGATATTTCTCTCCCTCCTTCTTTCCCTCTCACTCACTCTTTAACACCCACAGGCTTCTATCCCAAATGGCACCTTATCCCTCATTGGGTCCTGGTCTAAAGTAGGGCACTACACTATATTATAGGGTGCATTGGGTCCTGGTCTAAAGTAGGGCACTACACTATATTATATGGTGCATTGGGTCCTGGTCTAAAGTAGTGCACTACACTATATTATATGGTGCATTGGGTCCTGGTCTAAAGTAGTTCAATACACTATATTATATGGTGCATTGGGTCCTGGTCTAAAGTAGTGCACTACACTATATTATATGGTGCATTGGGTCCTGGTCTAAAGTAGTGCACTACACTATATTATATGGTGCATTGGGTCCTGGTCTAAAGTAGTGCACTACACTATATTATAGGGTGCATTGGGTCCTGGTCTAAAGTAGTTCACTACACTGTATTATAGGGTGCATTGGTTCCTGGTCTAAAGTAGTTCACTACACTATATTATAGGGTGCATTGGGTCCTGGTCTAAAGTAGTGCACTACACTATATTATAGGGTGCATTGGGTCCTGGTCTAAAGTAGTGCACTACACTATATTATATGGTGCATTTGGGTCCTGGTCTAAAGTAGTTCACTACACTGTATTATAGGGTGCATTGGTTCCTGGTCTAAAGTAGTGCACTACACTATATTATAGGGTGCATTGGGTCCTGGTCTAAAGTAGTGCACTACACTGTATGCATAGGGTGCATTGGGTCCTGGCCTAAGCAGTGCACTACACTATATTATAGGGTGCATTGGTTCCTGGACCCAGCAGGTAGTCCAGGACCCAGCAGGTATCCAGGACCCAGCAGGTATCCAGGACCCAGACAGGTTGAGATCCGGGACCCAGCAGGTATCCAGGACCCAGCAGGTATCCAGGACCCAGCAGGTATCCAGGACCCAGCAGGTATCCGGGACCCAGCAGGTATCCGGGACCCAGCAGGTATCCGGGACCCAGCAGGTATCCGGGACCCAGCAGGTATCCAGGACCCAGCAGGTATCCAGGACCCAGCAGGTACCAGGACCCAGCAGGTATCCAGGACCCAGCAGGTATCCAGGTGACACACACTTTACCCCTTGTGTGTGTGTGTGTGTATGCATATTCATCTTGTCAATGAAATATGTGTAGAAATAAAATAAATTTAAATCGATTGAATCAATTTAATCAATGGTGGACATGCAAGATGGCGGCCTCCATGCACTTATGTCTCGTTTGCTAAATTTGTCGTATTGTAGCTTAATCTCGTTATAAACTATCTGCATGAGCACAGTTTAGGCCTACATGATTCCAAGACGCTGGCAATATAAAAATAAATGGGATAAAGTTGATTGTGTTGATTGGTTGTTTTGAAAACTGTGGTCCCGTGGGCCTAGTTCTAAAATGATGACGGTCAAATCTGTAATTCTGACATCTTTCTAGACATGAACAGAGAGGAAGAGGCAAAGCGAGAGGGTTTACTCGTCAAAATCTATCCATGATAAGCAGATCGCCAGCCTTCCCGCCTTGGGACAACAACTCCCATTGATAGGACAGAGACAAGACCATCTGGTCATCATTGAGTGTCTTACTTTGACTTTCTGTTTTCCTCTGTAATGAGATACCTAAGCCACAAGGTGGCGCCAATCATCAGTCCTTTCACCTCAGCTTCACTACAAGGATCAACTGGAGATACTGTAAGAGGTGTCTGAGCAGTTTTCGTCGAATATAAAGATCTGAAAGAGATTAATAAAAGTGGTCTGAAAAAGTACCTGGTTAAAATGTATTAAAAACACAAGATACATTCAGATAAAAATAAAAACAACCGGAAAAAAGCAATGCCTAAATGTTCAACCTCGGCCAACATATTAATATATTACATCATTAAACAGTAACCCAGGGGCGCAACTTTGGTTTTATAAGTGGGGGGGGGGGACATAATTATTCTTCTTATTATATATCCAGTCGGATAAACACTCCAAACAGCCTGTCCGACTGCTCAGAGGCAGTGTCACATTCCAATGATAAAACTGGGGAGGACGAAAATACAATGCCCCCCCTGCCCCTCCCCCCTGCCCCCCCTGTCCCCTGTCCCCCCCTGCCCCTCCCCCTGTCCCTCCCCCTCCCCCTGCCCCCTCCCCCTGCCCCTCCCCCTGTCCCCCCCTGCCCCCCCCTGTCCCTCCCCCTGTCCCTCCCCCCTGCCCCCCTGTCCCTCCCCCTGCCCCTCCCCCTGCCCCTCCCCCCTGTCCCCCCCTGCCCCCCCCCCTGTCCCCCCCCCTGTCCCTCCCCCCCTGCCCCCCTGTCCCTCCCCCCTGCCCCTCCCTGCCCCTCCCCCTGTCCCCCCTGCCCCCCCCTGTCCCCCCCCCCCTGCCCCTCCCCCCCTGCCCCTCCCCCCCCCCCACCCAGCGAGAGGTGCACCCCTGCCTGAGCAACCTAATAGGTATTCTAACCAGGCAATGATGAGCACAATTTGTTCAAAGATAACGGTTTATTTTATTTAGGTAAGTTTATGTTATCAGCGTTATTACTCATTTAAAAAAGGTTGTAATTAAAAAACGTTAAACTACTTTGCTATAACAATAAAAACAAATATGAATAATTGTATTCGCGATCAGTGTCTCCTAAAATCTTCCATGTTTCATAGTGTAGGCAGCATACTGTTCTGTCAACTCAGGGTGTTTCATAGTGTAGGCAGCATACTGTTCTGTAAACTCAGGGTGTTTCATAGTGCAGGCAGCATACTGTTCTGTAAACTCAGGGTGTTTCATAGTGCAGGCAGCATACTGTTCTGTAAACTCAGGGTGTTTCATAGTGTAGGCAGCATACTGTTCTGTAAACTCAGGGTGTTTCATAGTGCAGGCAGCATACTGTTCTGTAAACTCAGGGTGTTTCATAGTGCAGGCAGCATACTGTTCTGTAAACTCAGGGTGTTTCATAGTGCAGGCAGCATACTGTTCTGTAAACTCAGGGTGTTTCATAGTGCAGGCAGCATACTGTTCTGTAAACTCAGGGTGTTTCATAGTGCAGGCAGCATACTGTTCTGTAAACTCAGGGTGTTTCATAGTGCAGGCAGCATACTGTTCTGTAAACTCAGGGTGTTTCATAGTGCAGGCAGCATACTGTTCTGTAAACTCAGGGTGTTTCATAGTGCAGGCAGCATACTGTTCTGTAAACTCAGGGTGTTTCATAGTGCAGGCAGCATACTGTTCTGTAAACTCAGGGTGTTTCATAGTGCAGGCAGCATACTGTTCTGTAAACTCAGGGTGTTTCATAGTGTAGGCAGCATACTGTTCTGTCAACTCAGGGTGTTTCATAGTGCAGGCAGCATACTGTTCTGTAAACTCAGGGTGTTTCATAGTGTAGGCAGCATACTGTTCTGTAAACTCAGGGTGTTTCATAGTGCAGGCAGCATACTGTTCTGTAAACTCAGGGTGTTTCTCAATATGTATACTTCATGCTACAGTATGTGTGCATTCTCCGATCACATTCTCTTGAGTACGTTCTTGTGAGGACGCGAGTGTGGGGAATGCATCCCTTACCAATGATACATAGCCTAGTCCAGACATGGGCAACTTTGATGGGGCTGGCCTCAAATAATCTAAACTCATCATGAGAGCCTGCCATTAACCTCCACCCATCCCCCAAGTTAATTTGTTGTAATTCTACACATTATGCAATGGGGTGTAGAGAAAATGCTGTGAGTTTAAAGCAAATTTGCTGAAATTCTAAACATGTTGCCATAGGATAGAGAGAGATGTTGACAGTTGTGGCTGTAATATCTGAGTGAAATTGACTAACAAAATCAATGGGGGAGCCCCCAGGTGGTCATTTGGCCATGATTACTACAAGTTTAGATAGCTGGCTACTAGACTAATTTACCAAGCTAAAACATGTTCGCTGACATGGGCTAATTGAGGAACTATCAGTGATTGAAATAACGAGAAAACTGCTAATGTGCAACCGAATTTGATTTTTTTTATTTTACCTTTATTTAACCAGGCACGTCTGTTAAGAATAAATTCTTATTTTGTACCTTGTGTATTCTACTATTCTAACTCGCAACCGTAAACAACAGACGGGGGGGAGGGGGGTTTCCCCGGGGGAGGTCCCCGTCCCTGGCCTAGTCATTACTGTTCTACCGAGCCCAACGGATGAGGCGGGGAGGCCACACCAGGTGACCAACCGACAGTGAAGCCTACGGGTTAGATAATCTTCGCGCAGGTCTGTGCTGTCCATGTGACTCTGGAGCGCGGTGTGTGTTTGTGTGCGTGTTATCCGCTTACAGGGGCTCTCAACGCAAAGCCCCTGTCATCTTGCTCGCGCTGCTGCTTGCTCATTCCCGATGTGCCAACTGGAGAGAGAAGAGAAGCGACGTTAGTTGCTTGAACCGTTAAGGGGAAAACGTTAGGAGAGCCATGGCGAACCCAGGACAAAAAGTGGTCCTAATCACCGGTTGCTCCTCCGGGATCGGGCTGAGGATGGCGGTGATGCTCGCTAAGGACGAGAAACAGCGCTATCACGGTAAGAGAGTAACCTCCAGGACCTTCAGGAAGTATTCACATACCCTTTGACTTGTTCCACTTTGTGTTGCAGCCTGCCTTTAAAATGTATACCGTTTAGATGTTTGGCCACTGGCCTACACACAATATCCCATAGTGTCAAAGTGGAATTATGTCTTTTTAAATTGTTACAAATTAATACAAAAAAAGTGAAAAGCTAAAGTGTCTTGAGTCAATAAGTGTTCAGTCCCTTTGTTACATCAACCCTAAATAAGGAGTAAACATGTACTTAACAAGTCACATAGTGAGTTGCATGGACTCTGTGTGCTATAATAGTGTTTAACATGATTTTTGAAATAAATTCCTCATTACCTGTAAAGTCCCTGAGACGAGCAGTGAATTTCAAAACACAGATTCAACCTCCCAGAAAATAAACATAAGAATTTGTTCTTAACTGACTTGCCTAGTTAAATAAAGGTTCTAACCACAAATGAATTCACCCTTCAGCAGGACAATCACCGATAGCCAAGGCCAAATCTACGCTGGATTTGTTTCCCAAGAAGACAGGGAATGATGCTGAGTGGCTGAATCACAGTTTCCACTTAAACCTATGGCAAAACCTGAGAGTGGTTGCCTAGCAATGATCATAAACCAATTTGACAGCCCTTGAAGAATTCAGAAAAGAATAATGTGCAAATGCTGCACAATCCAGGCATGGAAAGCTCTTAGAGACTTACCCAGAAACACTCACAGCTGTAATCACTCTTAGAGACATACCCAGAAACACTCACAGCTGTAATCACTCTTAGAGACTTACCCAGAAACACTCACAGCTGTAATCACTCTTAGAGACTTACCCAGAAACACTCACAGCTGTAATCACTCTTAGAGACTTACCCAGAAACACTCACAGCTGTAATCACTCTTAGAGACTTACCCAGAAACACTCACAGCTGTAATCACTCTTAGAGACTTACCCAGAAACACTCACAGCTGTAATCACTCTTAGAGACTTACCCAGAAACACTCACAGCTGTAATCACTCTTAGAGACTTACCCAGAAACACTCACAGCTGTAATCACTCTTAGAGACTTACCCAGAAACACTCACAGCTGTAATCACTCTTAGAGACTTACCCAGAAACACTCACAGCTGTAATC
>NW_027014378.1:0-13655 GCF_036934945.1 Oncorhynchus masou masou | reverse complement strand
TTTCAACTGTTCTGTCTTATTATTATTCGACCATGCTGGTCATTTATGAACATTTGAACATCTTGGCCATGTTCTGTTATAATCTCTACCCGGCACAGCCAGAAGAGGACTGGCCACCCCACATAGCCTGGTTCCTCTCTAGGTTTTTTCCTAGGTTTTGGCCTTTCTAGGGAGTTTTTCCTAACCACCGTGCTTCTACACCTGCATTGCTTGCTGTTTGGGGTTTTAGGCTGAGTTTCTGTACAGCACTTTGAGATATCAGCTGATGTACGAAGGGCTATATAAATACATTTGATTTGATTTGATTTACAGTGCCTTGCGAAAGTATTGCCCCTTGAACTTTTTCAATTTTGCCACATTTCAGGCTTCAAACATAAAGATATAAAACTGTATTTTTTTGTGAAGAATCAACTACAAGTGGGACACAATCATGAAGTGGAACGACATTTATTGGATATTTCAAACTTTTTTAACAAATCAAAAACTGAAAAATTGGGCGTGCAAAATTATTCAGCCCCTTAAGTTAATACTTTGTAGCACCACCTTTTGCTGCGATTACAGCTATAAGTCGCTTGGGGTATGTCTCTATCAGTTTTGCACATCGAGAGACTGAAATTTTTTCCCATTCCTCCTTGCAAAACAGCTCAAGCTCAGTGAGGTTGGATGGAGAGCATTTGTAAACAGCAGTTTTCAGTTCTTTCCACAGATTCTCGATTGGATTCAGGTCTTGACTTTGACTTGGCCATTCTCACACCTGGATATGTTTATTTTTTAACCATTCCATTGTAGATTTTGCTTTATGTTTTGGATCATTGTCTTGTTGGAAGACAAATCTCCGTCCCAGTCTCAGGTCCTTTGCAGACTCCATCAGGTTTTCTTCCAGAATGGTCCTGTATTTGGCTCCATCCATCTTCCCATCAATTTTAACCATCTTCCCTGTCCCTGCTGAAGAAAAGCAGGCCCAAACCATGATGCTGCCACCACCATGTTTGACAGTGGAGATGGTGTGTTCAGGGTGATGAGCTGTGTTGCTTTTACGCCAAACATAAGGTTTTGCATTGTTGCCAAAAAGTTCAATTTTGGTTTCATCTGACCAGAGCACCTTCTTCCACATGTTTGGTGTGTCTCCCAGGTGGCTTGTGGCAAACTTTAAACGACACTTTTTATGGATATCTTTAAGAAATGGCTTTCTTCTTGCCACTCTTCCATAAAGGCCAGATTTGTGCAATATACGACTGATTGTTGTCCTATGGACAGAGTCTCCCACCTCAGCTGTAGATCTCACTGCAGTTCATCCAGAGTGATCATGTGCCTCTTGGCTGCATCTCTGATCAGTCTTCTCCTTGTATGAGCTGAAAGTTTAGAGGGACGGCCAGGTCTTGGTAGATTTGCAGTGGTCTGATACTCCTTCCATTTCAATATTATCGCTTGCACAGTGCTCCTTGGGATGTTTAAAGCTTGGGAAATCTTTTTTTATCCAAATCCGGCTATAAACTTCTTCACAACAGTATCTCCTACCTGCCCGGTGTGTTCCTTGTTCTTCATGATGCTCTCTGCGCTTTTAACGGACCTCTGAGACTATCACAGTGCAGGTGCATTTATACGGAGACTTGATTACACACAGGTGGATTGTATTTATCATCATTAGTCATTTAGGTCAACATTGGATCATTCAGAGATCCTCACTGAACTTCTGGAGAGAGTTTGCTACACTGAAAGTAAAGGGGCTGAATAATTTTGCACGCCCAATTTTTCAGTTTTTGATTTGTTAAAAAAGTTTGAAATATCCAATAAATGTCGTTCCACTTCATTATTGTGTCCCACTTGTTGATGATTCTTCACAAAAAAATACAGTTTTATATCTTTATGTTTGATGCCTGAAATGTGGCAAAAGGTCACAAAGTTCAAGGGGGCCGAATACTTTCGCAAGGCACTGTAGCTATGTACCAAAACCGCCTCTCTCTCTAAACAAGGCCACATGAATTGGAAACCACTGGGGCCAGCAGATGTACACTCAGTGGTACACCACCCCGTTCACGAAAATGGTTCGCTTCTACAGACAGTGAGTGATGTCATGTGGCCGTGACTTACTATATGAAGCAGGCACCCAGGCATCGAGACATTCAGTTACTGTTCGATTTAATGTTAGAATGGGCGAAACGAGTAACCAAGCGACTTTGACCACGATATGATCATTGGTGCCAGGCGCGCCGGTTCCAGTATCTCAGAAACGGCCGGCCTCCTGGGCTTTTCATGCTTGCCATTTCCCAAAAAACATCCAGTCAGTGGTAGTCCTGTGGGTGAAAACAGCTCATTGATGAGAGGTCTAAGGAGAATGGCAAGAATAGCTGTATTTTTTTATATTCATGCCATGAGATTTCAACCAACGACGTGATTGGTTGATTGATCCTGCTTGTCGTGTCACGTTGTCACGCCCTGACCTTAGAGCTTTTTGTGTCTCTATTTTGGTTTGGTCAGGGTGTGATTTGGGTGGGCATTCTATGTTCCCATTTCTATGTTTTTGTATTTCTTTGTTTTGGCCGGGTATGGTTCTCAATCAGGGACAGCTGTCTATCGTTGTCTCTGATTGGGAACCATACTTAGGTAGCTTTATCCCACATGGTTTTTGTGGGTAGTTAATTTCTGTTTAGTGTTTTGCACCTTACAGGACTGATTTGGTTTTTCTCTTTGTTATTTTTGTTATAGTGTTCAGTTAAAATAAAAGCATGAACACTTACCATGCTGCGCTTTGGTCCGATGATTCCTCTTCCTCTTCTTCAGACGCCGAAAGCCGTTACACATGTATACTCCCTCTCCGGCCTCTAGGTCATCAGGCTGCTGATTATCCCACACACCTGTCACCATCGTCTCGCGCACCTGCGCCTCATGACACTCACCTGGACTCAATCACCTCCTTGATTATCTTCCCTATATCTGTTGCTCCCCTTGGTTCTTTCCTCTGGAGTTATTGGCTCTGTTTAATTTCAGTGTGTTGTTTGTGTTTATTGTTTGTTTATTTATTAACACTTGCTCCCTGTACTTGCTCCCCGACTCTCAACGCACTCATTACATGAGACATGTTTCATAGCAATTATTGTGGCTTTAGTGATAAGGCGATTGCATGATTTAAAAAATATATTATTTCACCTTTATTTAACCGGGTGGGATAGTTGAGAACAAGTTCTCATTTACAACTGCGACCTGTCCAAGATAAAGCAAAATAGTGCGACACAAACAATACAGAGTTACACATGGAATAAACAAACATACAGTCAATAATACAATAGAGAAAGTCCATTACATTGTTGCAAATGAGGTAGGATATGGGGGGTGAGGCAATAAATACGCCATAGTGGCGAAATTATTACAGTATGGCAAATTAAACACTGGGGTGATAGATGTGCAGAAGATGAGTGTGCAAGTAACGGTACTAGGGTGCAAAGGAGCAAAATAAATAACAATATGGTGATGAGGTAGTTGGATGGGCTATTTACAGATTGGCTATGTACAGGTGCAGTGATATGGGAGCTGCTCTGACAGCTGGTGCCTAAAGCTAGTGAGGGAGATATGAATCTCCAGCTTACGAGGGTATGTTTGGCAACATGAGTGAAGGATGCTTTGTTACGAAATTGGAAGCAGATTCTAGATTCATTTTGGATTGGAGATACTTAATGTGAGTCTGGAAGGAGAGTTTACAGTCTAACCAGACACCTAGGTATTTGTAGTTGTCCACATATTCTAAGTCAGAACCGTCCAGAGTAGTGATGCTGGACGGGTGGGTAGGTGTGGGCAGCGATCGGTTGAAGAGCATGCATTTAGTTTTGCTTGCATTTAAGAGCAGTTGGAGGCCACGGAAGGAGAGTTGTATGGCATTGAAGCTTGTCTGCAGGTTAGATAACACAGTGTATAAAGATGGACCATGTAGCGGCCATTGTTGGTGGAAGAAGGTGAGGACCAAGGTGCAGCGTTGTATGTGTCCGTATTTATTAAAATGAACACGGAAATAACAAAGAGAAACGACCGAAAACAGTTCTGGCTGGTGCAGACACACAAGAGAAAACAATCACCCACAAAACACAATAGAAAATAGGCTCACTAAATATGGTTCTCAATCAGGGAAAACGATTGACAGCTGCCTCTGGTTGAGGACCATACCAGGCCAAACACAGAAATAGCAAATCATAGAAATGCCCTGACCATGCTAAAACAAATACATAACAAAAGAACTAAGGTCAGAACGTGACAGTACCTCCCCCCAAAGGTGCAGACTCCGGCAGCAAAACCTGAACCTATAGGGGAGGGTCTGGGTGGGTGTCTGTCCGCGGTGGCAGCTCTGGCGCAGGACATGGACTCCACTCCACCATAGTCCTTGTCTACCTCTTAGCCCGCCTCCGTGGCCTCTTTAGAGCGGCGACCCTCGCCGCGACCTCGGGCTGGGGACCCTAGCCACGGGTCCTGAATGGACGGGAGACTCCGGCAGCACCGGACGGACCGGACGGACAGGAAACTCCGGCAACACCGGACAGGCGGGAGCTCCTGGCTGACGGACGACTCTGGCAGCTCGGGACAGACGGGCGATTCTGGCAGCTCGGGACAGAAGGGCGACTCTGACAGATCCGGACTGGAGGGAGACTCTTTCAGATCTGGACTGGAGGGAGACTCTTTCAGATCCGGACTGGAGGGAGACTCTGGCATATCCGGACTGGAGGGAGACTCTGGCAGATCCGGACTGGAGGGAGACTCTGGCAGATCCGGACTGGAGGGAGACTCTGGCAGATCCGGACTGAAGGGAGACTCTGGCCACGCTGGACAGGCGGGAGCATCTGTAGGAAGGAGACTGAGAGACAGCCTGGTGGGGGGGGGCTGCCACCGGAGGGCTGGTGCGTGGAGGTGGCACCGGATAGACCGGACCGTGAAGGTGCACTGGAGCTCTCGAGCACCGAGCCTGCCCAACCCTACCTGGCTGAATGCTCCCTGTAGCCAGGCCAGTGCGGCGAAGTGGAATAGCCCGCAGTGGGCTGTGCAGGCAAACCAGGGACACCATGCGTAGGGCTGGTGCCGAAAACAGTTCTGGCTGGTGCAGACACACAAAAGAAAACAATCACCCACAAAACACAATAGAAAACAGGCTCCCTAAATATGGTTCTCAATCAGGGAAAACGATTGACAGCTGCCTCTGATTGAGAACCATACCAGGCCAAACACAGAAATAGCAAATCATAGAAAAACTAACATAGAAAACCCACCCAACTAAAACAAAGACATAACAAAAGAACTAAGGCCAGAACGTGACAGGCCAGAAGTATACAGAATGATGTCGTCTGCGTAGAGGTGGATCAGAGAATCACCAACTGCAAGAGCAACATCATTGATGTATACAGAGAAATGAGTCGGCCCGAGGATTGAACCATGTGGCACCCCCATAGAGACTACCAGAGGTCTGGACAACAGGCCCTCCGATTTGACACACTGAACTCTGTCAGAGAAGTAGTTGGTGAACCAGATGAGGCAGACATTTGAGGGTGTTGAGTCTGCCGATAAGAATATGGGGATTGACAGAGTCAAAAGCCTTGGCCAGGGTGATGAAGACAGCTGCACAGTATTGTCTCTTATTGATGGCGGTTATGATATTATTTAGGACTTTGAGCATGGCTGACGTGTACCCGTGACCAGCTCGGAAACCAGATTGCATAGTGGAGAAGGTACGATGGGATTTGAAATGGTCGGTTATCTGTTTGTTAACTTGGCTTTCAAAGACCTTAGAAAGGCAGGGTAGGATATATATAGGTTTGTAGCAGTTTGGGTCTAGAGTGTCTCCCCCTTTGAAGAGGGGGATGACCGCAGCAGCTTTCCAATCTTTGGTGGATCTCAGACGATTCGAAAGAGAGGTTGAACAAGCTAGTAATAGGGGTTGCAACAAATTCAGCGGATCATTTTAGGAAGAGAGGGTCCAGATTGTCTAGCCCTGCTGATTTGTAGGGGTCCAGATTTTGCAGCTCTTTCAGAACATCAGCTATCTGGATTTGGGTGAAGGAGAAATGGGGGAGGCTTGGGTAAGTTGCAGGGAGGGGTGCAGGGCTGTTGACCGGGGTCGGGGTAGCCAGGTGGAGAGCATGGCCAGTCCGAGGTCGGCGGAGAGGGTCGCCGATCTAAAGAGGCCACGGAAGCGGGCTAAGAGGCAGACAAGGACTATGGTGGAGTGGGGTCCACGTCCTGTGCCAGAGCCGCCACCGTGGACAGACACCCAGACAGAGTCTCTGGTGGCACAGCTGGCGCTGCAGTACAGCATCCTTAACCACAGCGCCACCCGGGAGGCCCCCAGGAATGCACTTTTAAAGAACAACCAGGCGTCCTCTACTGAAGGAATGAGGTCAATATCCTTCCAGGATACCCGGGCCAGGTCGATTAGAAATGCCTGCTCGCTGAAGTGGTTTAGGGAGCGTTTGACAGTGATGAGGGGTGGTCGCTTGACCACAGACCTATTACGGACGCAGGCAACGAGGCAGTTATTGCTGAGATCCTGGTTGAAGACTGCAGAGGTGTATTTGGAGGGCAGGTTGGTTAGGATGATATGAGGGTGCCCGTGCTTACGGATTTGGGTTTGTACCTGGTGGGTTCATTGATCATTTGTGTGAGATTGAGAGCATCAAGCTTAGATTGTAGGATGGCCGGGGTGTTAACCTCTCTAGGGTTGGGGGCAGCATTCAGAATTTTGAATGAAAAGCAGTCCATTCAGCATTTCATTCAAGAAGTAGTTTTTGTTTTGTTTTTGTAGTTTTATATTCAATGCCATTACAGTATCCATTGACTTAGGACTCCATTTAACAGTTCCTATGCCTTCCACTAGATCTTTAAAAATCGTTTCAGGCTTGTATTCTTATAAATGAGGGAGTAAGACCAGTCTGAACGAGTGGACCCTAACGTGACGCAGAGTTTTTTCAGGTACATGTGCATTTCTTGTTTACCTTTTATATTGACGACGTTATTGTCCGGTTGAAATATTATAGATCATTTAGGCAAAAAAACAACAACTGAGGATTGAATGTAAACATCGTTTGACATGTTTCTATGAACTTTACGGATACAATTTTGATTTTCTGTCTGATTGTTTTGACAGAGTTTGAGCCTGTGGATTACTGAAGAAAACGCGCTAACAAAACTGAGGTCTTTGGATATAAAGAGACTTCATCGAACAAAAGGAACATTTATTGAGTAAATTAATGTCTTCTTAGTCCACCATATGAAGATCATCAAAGGTAAGGGATTCATTTTATCTCTATTTCTGAGTTTTGTAATGCTTCTGCTTGGCTGGTTACTGTTTGTAATAATTTGTCAACTTGGCTATGTTCTGGGCTAGGTATGTTCTGGGCTTGGTATGCTTTCGCCGAAAATCATTTCATAAATATGACACTGTGGTTGGTTTAACAAGTTAATCTTCAAACCTATGTAAAATATGTTTTGTTTTCTGAATTTTTACAATGAGCATTTCTGTAATTGAATTTGGCGCTCTGCAACCTCACTGGATGTTGGCCAGGTGGGACGATACTCTAGAGAGGTTAAGCATGTCCCCGTTTAGATCACCTAACAGCACAAGCACTGAAGGTAGTTGGGGGGTCAATCAATTTGCATATGGTGTTCAGGGCACAGCTGGGGGCAGTGGGTGGTCTATAGCAAGCTCAAATTGTATGGGCACAGAACTGGATAGTAAGACAGAACTCTGCAGGCTATCCCTGCAGTTGATTGCAACTCCGTCCCCTTTGGCAGTTCTATCTTGTCGGAAAATGTTATAGTCATGAATGTCTCATGATCTCATGAGTAAGAATGGTTGTCCTTGTTCAATAGAGGCATTTTACTCCACTGTATTCCTATCTGCTTGAACATTGCAGGATTTATAGGTTGAGCCTTTTTTCTTGGCTTTGTAAAGACTACTGCCTGACGGAAGTAATACTTCCTTGTTCCCATCCTAGAAGGCAGGCTTTTCAAAATGAGAGTGGTACTATTTTATTTTATTTAACCTTTATTTAACTTGGCAAGTTAGTTAACTCTTGGAACTACCCATCCCGGATCCGGGAGAATTGTCATCAATTACACTAACTAGCATAGAGCAACAGTCAAAAAATATTACTAGAAAATATTCATATTCATGAAATCACAAGTGAAATATAGTGAAACACAGCTTAGCCTTTTGTTAATCACCCCGTCATCTCAGATTTTGAAATTATGCTTTACAGCCAAAGCAAGACAAGCGTTTGTGTAAGTTTATCGATAGCCTAGCGTAGCATTATGTCCAGCTAGCAGCAGGAAGCTTGGTCACGAAAATCAGAAAAGCAATCAAATTAACCGTTTACCTTTGATGATCTTCGGATGTTTTCACTGACGAGACTCCCAGTTAGACAGCAAATGTTCTTTTTGTTTCATAAAGATTATTTTTATATCCAAAATACCTCAGTTTGTTTGTCACTTTATGTTCAGAAATCCACCGGAAATAGCGGTCACGACAACGTCGAAAAAAAATTCAAATTATATCCATAATATCGACAGAAACATGTCAAACGTTTTTTATAATCAATCCTTAAGGTGTTTTTCAAATATATATTCGATAATATATCAACCGGGATAATTGGCTTTTCTGTAGGAGCGAGAGGAAAAATGACTACCTGTCTTTTACGCAAGAATCACTCTGAGAGCCCTCAGCTGGCCCCTTACGCAGAGGAACTTAACTTTCTACCTTCTCCTATATTTAAATCCAATTTCCACTCCCTCTGTCATTTACGTAATCGTCCATCGATACAGATGGTCAAAGTGATGAGGGAATCGAGCTCCGTAGGTAACTCCCGGGCTGCAAGCTCGTCCTTGACCTCCTCCGAGATGCCGTGCAGGAACATATCAAACAGTGCCTCTTGATTCCAAGCACTCTCCGATGCCAACGTGAGGAAATCCACCGCATCATCAGCTACACTGAGGGAGTCCTGCCGAAGCTGGATGAGCTTTCGGGTGGCCTCTCGCCCGGAGAACGTGGCATCACAGACCTTCCTCACTTCTCCCACGAACCTCTCCAGACTAGGGTATATGGCCGGCTGTTGTTCCCACATGGCAGTAGCCCAGGCAAGAGCCCTCCCGGACATCAGCGTGATAAGGTAGGCTATCTTGGAGCTATCCGAGGGGAAGGAGGAGGGCTGAAGCTCGAAGACGAAGGCACACTGAGCAAGGATGCCCGACAGGTTCTAGTTCTCGACTCTCCATTGAAGCGTTCCCGGAGGAGGTAAGTGTGGCTCCCGAGAAGGTAGAGTGACTGATGACACGGCGCTGTGGGGTTTCCACCGTGGTTGGCGGCCTCCCAGACAACCTGTGGAATTGCTCCAGTAAACTGTCCAACACCTGGTCATGGCGTTCAGCCAATGTTTGGACCCCCTCCACAAGGCTACGAAGCAATTTCTCGTGCATACCGATGGTGGCTCCCTGGGTGGAGATGGCATTGCGCAGCTGGCCCGGGTGTGCTGGGTCAGTCATGGCCAATTCGTACTATCAGGTATCAAGGTAAGACCCAGGTGCAGACCGTGTTGAAGTACCAATGTTTATTACAGCAACAGGGGCAAAGGTACAGGACTGCAGGCAGGTTCAGGGTCAGGCCTGCAGAGGTCTGTAATCCAGGGGTGGGGCAAAGGTACAGGAAAACAGACAGGCTCAGCGTCAGGTCAGGGGCAGGCAGAGTGGTCAGGTGGGCAGGGACAGGACAGGCAAGTGTCAAAAACCAGGAGAATGAGAAAAGCGAGACTGGGGAAAAGCAGGCGCTGACACAAAACGCTGGTTGACTTGACAAACAAGATGAACTGGCACAGACAAACAGAGAACACAGGTATACATACACAGGGGATAATTGGGAACATGGGCGATACCTGGAGGGGGGTCGAGACAATCACAAAGACAGGTGAAACAGACCAGGGTGTGACATGATGGGCATTTTCACAAACTTTAAAGCGTTCACTCTCTCTCTCTCTCTCTGACACGCACACACTAGGGGTGCAATGGTTCACCAAACCCACGGTTCGGTATGTGTTGTGATTTTGCGGTCACACAAAGGGTTGCTTGAATGCAGAGGGGAGACGAAGTTGTGTTTGAAATTTTTGGGCATTTCTGTTGGTCGTAGGAATACTGGGATGATGTCGGCATAAATATGTCAACATGTTTGAGGTGTTGGCAGTTGCATCGGCTATTATTATTGAGTAGGGGCGACATACTCTCTGTATTTTACCGCAAAGCTAAAAACTTTCCCAAACTGGAAACAATGATTGGGAACAATGATGGAGAATGATGGAGAATCCTCCTGGTTTATCGACCCCACTACAGAACTCGTTCCCACCTACGCCTCATAAAATTATAATTTGAAATGTGCCAATTAAGGTATGAAGTTTGATTACAACGTGCACATAGGATCTAGGTGTAACGGAATAGCCTGAAATGTTTGTCAGCTCAGATTAACTCGAGGCATACAATGAAGTGTAGCCTTTAGGCCTAGTGTTTTTATTTTGTACATAATTGTTTTATGTATTCATTCGGGTTCCCAGTATCAACAATTTGGTACAAATGGGTGTATAGTTACACCCATAACTCTCTCTTTCTCCCCTCTCTCTCTCTCTCTCTCTCTCTCTCTCTCTCTCTCCCTCTCGGAGGGTCTCTTGTTGAGTGACTTTGTGAGTCATGGCGGCAGAGTATCATTGATTTCCTCTAAAAGGCCTCAGAACAAAAGCTGCTATTTATCCCTTTATTTCTTTCTCTCTCCCTCTCTCTATTTAGCTTCATGCTGCTCTCTTCTCAACTATCCTCCTCTACACTCCTTTGTTTCTCTAACCTTTCCTCCTCTCCACCGCTCTTTCTATTTACAGCCCTCTTCTCTCACTTCCTTTTTCTCCCTCTCTACCACTCTCTCCCCTCTGTCCTTTTATCTCTCTTCAACTCTCTTCTCCCCCACTCTTTCCATCCCCTTACTCTCTCTACCTTGCCCTCCCTTTCTCTCCATTCCCCTTTCTCTTTCCCTCTTTTCTAAACTATAGCCCCCACCTCTGTGTCTGTGCCCAGTTATTTTGGACATTATCAATAATCCCTTGATGGAATAAGAATGCTCATGTAATGTGTTGTTCCTTGGTTGTCTCCATGATTTAGAACTGTTATGACTCTCAATCTCAACCAAGTTATAGCCCCCCCCAGCTTTGAACTAAATTAGTTGTACAATTCAGTTTTAAAAGTCATAAGGCCTGACGTGGACGGTCCCACCTCTGATCTGGGTCTGGACAGAGAGAGGGGGCTGAAGGAAGAGAAGGCACAGAGAAAAACAACAGAGACAGAAGAGATAGAATTAAATATATTGAATCAAATTGAATGTGAACTCTGCCTGCTCTCAGCTTTGGCTTCGTAGATAAAAAAGGGAAGAGAAACAGGGGTCAGAGAGGAGGTAAAGAGGGTTTTTGGAGAAATATGAAACAGTTCAGGTTAATTTAACTGTTGGCCATGTCATCTCCATCAGGTGATCCCCCCTTAGATGAAAAGAGTATTTTGTTCCCAGCTCTGCTTGAAAGGGAATTCTGTAATTATTCTGAATCAAACTCATCCAAGTCATGTCTTTGACTGGAAAAAATTGCCTACTGTTCCTCAACACTAACCATCTCCCCGAGTAGAACCTGATGAAGCTGAAAGTGAAACACGTTGTTCGTTAACGCACTGCAAAATGGACTAATGCAGTCACAATATGAGTGGACTAGCTCAGTCACAGTACAACTTGACTAATGCCGTCATAATACAAGTGGACTAATTCAGTCACTACAAGTGAACTAGCTCAATCACTCTACAAGTGGACTAATTCAGTCACTACAAGTGGACTAGCTCAGTCAGATTTAGTCCTGAGCGATTAACAAAAATGGATTTTTTCAACTAATTAACTGATGTGGGTTAAATTATAGTTTCTCTTGAGATAAATCAGATCCAGCCTGAACTGTGCAATGTATTAGGGAGTTGAAGTTTCCAACAGGCCAATATTCTACATAGTTTAGTGCATAAACGGGATAATTAACTACAATAACCATAATCCATTGCGCATCTACTTATCCAGTCTATTTCTTTTACCCCTGCTATGTAAGAGACAAGAGAATGTGCGATTGTGAGGGGATATGGATTGCAGCTGTTGCTTCACGGGTATCGCTGGCTGAAAATACATGATTTAAGTGATTGATAGTTAGTATTCAGCAGTCATAAAAGTATGCCCTATTTACTTTGAAGAACTACAAAATAGTGATTTTGTCAGACCGCATAGGTAGCAACTTGATTTGATATATTAGGAACCTGTAACGGCGTTCTTCGTTTGTCGAATGAGAGTCGGACCGAAATGCAGCGTGGTGGTTACTCATGATCTTTAATGAAGGATCGCGATACATAAAATAACTATTACAAAATACAAAACAACAAACGGAACGTGAAATCTAATTACAGCCTATCTGGTGAAACTACAAAGAGACAGGAACAATCACCCACGAAATACACAGTGAAACCCAGGCTACCTAAATACGGATCCCCATCAGAGACAACAAGAATCACCTGACTCTGATTGAGAACCGCCTCAGGCAGCCAAACCTAAACTAGACACACCCCTAATCAACCACAATCCCAATGCCTACAAAAACCCCAATACAACAACACAATAACATAAACCCATGTCACACCCTGGCCTGACCAACTAATTATCTAAAACACAAAATACTAAGACCAAGGCGTGACAGAACCCCCCCCTAAGGTGCGGACTCAGGGACGCACCTCAAAACCATAGGGAGGGTCCGGGTGGGCGTCTGTCCATGGTGGCGGTTCCGGCTCGGGACGTGGACCCCACTCCATAAATGTCATAGTTCCTCCCCTTCGCGTCCTGGGATAATCCACCCTCGCCGCCGACCATGGCCTAATAGTCCTCACCCAGAACCCCACTGGACTGAGGGGCAGCTCGGGACAGAAGGGCAGCTCGGGACAGAAGGGCAGCTCGGGACAGAGGGGCAGCTCGGGACAGAGGGGCAGCTCGGGACAGAGGGGCAGCTCGGGACAGAGGGGCAGCTCGGGACAGAGGGGCAGCTTGGGACAGAGGAAGCCCAGCACTGAGAGGAAGCCCAGCCAGGCAGTTGAATCCGGCAGATCCTGGCTGGCTGGCAGTTCTGGCAGATCCTGGCTGACTGGCGGATCTGGAAGAATCTGGTTGACTAGCAGATCTGGAAGAGTCTGGTTGACTGGCAGATCTGGAAGAGTCTGGTTGACTGGCAGATCTGGAAGAGTCTGGCTGACTGGCAGATCTGGAAGTGTCTGGTTGACTGGCAGATCTGGAAGAGTCTGGCTGACTGACAGATCTGGAAGAGTCTGGCTGACTGGCAGATCTGGAAGAGTCTGGCTGACTGGCAGATCTGGAAGAGTCTGGTTGACTGGCAGATCTGGAAGAGTCTGGCTGACTGGCGGATCCTGGCAGACTGACGGCTCTGGCTGCTTCATGCTGACTGACGGCTCTGGCTGCTCCATGCTGACTGGCGGCTCTGGCTGCTCCATGCAGATTGACAGCTCTGGCGGCTTCTTGCAGACTGACAGCTCTGACTGTTCCATGCAGACTAACAGCTTTGGCAGCTCCTTGCCGG